>NC_132797.1:18182500-18482500 GCF_048594095.1 Paramormyrops kingsleyae
ACTTTGCAGGTTCCTGATTAAATTCGTTTGAAGACAGAACTGATACTAGCATGTGGGCATGACGGCATTGCAAAGGAGGCCAACTGCTGGTCTTTCACATTTGATTCAATGAGAGGATGAGCCGCTGACAATTGGCAGATTACGTAAAATTTCCTTTGCTGAAGGAAGCCATTGTATGTCAGTTGTTTCCATAGTGTAGTGGTTATCACGTTCGCCTCACACGCGAAAGGTCCTCGGTTCGAAACCGAGTGGAAACATGTTGGTCTTCTGCTTTTGGCCCAAGCTTCAAATCCAACACACCAGTTAAACCAAGTTGCCCTCGTTCATAAGTCTCACACAATGACAAAATGCATGGTGTTCCACAAAGTGTCAGCCTTCACTTTCTTAATAGTTCTACATACTGCATACTTCAAAATTCAACCAGCATGTGAGAAATAAAATTAGCCAAAAGACTAAATGCAAGCAAGCGGCCTGATTTTGATGTTCAATCATCAGATGCTTCTTAGCGGGTGTCCGGAGCAGAGGCCTTGCAGAAGTTGAGTGCGAAATCATTGATCCTACTGAAATGAAACGATACCTTGCCAATCCTATTATGGTAGTGAGAAGAGTCCTGTGAATTGTTACGTCAGGAACACAGTAGTTGCTTTTTGTTTCTGAATCTTGTGTAGTATGACGAAGTGACTTGATTGGTGTGAAGTCACTTTGCAGGTTCCTGATTAAATTCATTTGAAGACAGAACTGATACTAGCATGTGGGCATGACGGCATTGCAAAGGAGGCCAACTGCTGGTCTTTCACATTTGATTCAATGAGAGGATGAGCCGCTGACAATTGGCAGATTACCTAAAATTTCCTTTGCTGAAGGAAGCCATTGCATATCAGTTGTTTCCATAGTGTAGTGGTTATCACATTCGCCTAACACGCGAAAGGTCCTCGGTTCGAAACCGAGTGGAAACATGTTGGTCTTCTGCTTTCGGCCCAAGCTTCAAATCCAACACACCAGTTAAACCAAGTTGCCCTTGTTCATAAGTCTGACACAATGACAAAATGCATGGTGTTCCACAAAGTGTCAGCCTTCACTTTCTTAATAGTTCTACATATAGTTCAAAACTCAACCAGCATGTGAGAAATAAAATTAGCCAAAAGGGCATATGCAAGCAAGCGGCCTGATTTTGATGTTCAATCATCAGATGCTTCTTAGCGGGTGTCCGGAGCAGAGGCCTGGCAGAAGTTGAGTGCGAAATCATTGATCCTACTGAAATGAAACGATACCTTGCCAATCCTATCATGGTAGTGAGAAGAGTACTGTGAATTGTTACGTTAGGAACACAGCAGTTGCTTTCTGTTTCTGAATCTTGTGAAGTATGACGAAGTGACTTGATTGGTGTGAAGTCACTTTGCAGGTTCCTGATTAATGTCGTTTGAAGACAGAACTGATACTAGCATGTGGGCATGACGGCATTGCAAAGAGGCCAACTGCTGGTTTTTCACATTTGATTCAATGAGAGGATGAGCCACTGACAATTGGCAGATTACCTAAAATTTCCATTGCTGAAGGAAGCCATTGCATGTTAGTTGTTTCCATAGTGTAGTGGTTATCACATTCGCCTAACATGCGAAAGGTCCTCGGTTCGAAACCGAGTGGAAACATGTTGGTCTTCTGCTTTTGGCCCAAGCTTCAAATCCAACACACCAGTTAAACCAAGTTGCCCTCGTTCATGAGTCTCACACAATGACAATATGCATGGTGTTCCACAAAGTTTCAGCCTTCACTTTCTTAATAGTTCTACATATTGCTCAAAACTCAACCAGCATGTGAGAAATAAAATTAGCCAAAAGAGCATATGCAAGCAAGCGGCCTGATTTTGATGTTCAATCATCAGATGCTTCTTAGCGGGTGTCCGGAGCAGAGGCCTTGCAGAAGTTGAGTGCGAAGTCATTGATCCTACTGAAATGAAACGATACCTTGCCAATCCTATCATGGTAGTGAGAAGAGTACTGTGAATTGTTACGTTAGGAACACAGCAGTTGCTTTCTGTTTCTGAATCTTGTGTAGTATGACGAAGTGACTTGATTGGTGTGAAGTCACTTTGCAGGTTCCTGATTAAATTCGTTTGAAGACAGAACTGATACTAGCATGTGGGCATGACGGCATTGCAAAGGAGGCCAACTGCTGGTTTTTCACATTTGATTCAATGAGAGGATGAGCCACTGACAATTGGCAGATTACCTAAAATGTGCTTTGCTGAAGGAAGCCACTGCATGTCAGTTGTTTCCATAGTGTAGTGGTTATCACATTCGCTTTACACGCGAAAAGTCCTCGGCTCGAATCCGAGTGGAAACACGGTAGTCCTCTACTTTTGGCACAAGCATCAAATCCAACACACCAGTGAAACCAAGTTGCCCTTGTTCATAAGTCTCACACACTGACACAATGCATGACATTACACAAAGTGTCGGTCTTCACTGTCTTAATCGTTCTACATACTGTATACCTCAAAATTCAACCAGCATGTGAGAAATAAAATTAGCCAAAAGACTAAATGCAAGCAAGGGGCCTGATTTTGATGTTCAATCATCAGATGCTTCTTAGCGGGTGTCCGGAGCAGAGGCCTTGCAGAAGTTGAGTGCGAAATCATTGATCCTACTGAAATGAAACGATACCTTGCCAATCCTATTATGGTAGTGAGAAGAGTCCTGTGAATTGTTACGTCAGGAACACAGTAGTTGCTTTTTCTTTCTGAATCTTGTGTAGTATGACGAAGTGACTTGATTGGTGTGAAGTCACTTTGCAGGTTCCTGATTAAATTCGTTTGAAGACAGAACTGATACTAGCATGTGGGCATGACGGCATTGCAAAGGAGGCCAACTGCTGGTCTTTCACATTTGATTCAATGAGAGGATGAGCCGCTGACAATTGGCAGATTACGTAAAATTTCCTTTGCTGAAGGAAGCCATTGTATGTCAGTTGTTTCCATAGTGTAGTGGTTATCACGTTCGCCTCACACGCGAAAGGTCCTCGGTTCGAAACCGAGTGGAAACATGTTGGTCTTCTGCTTTTGGCCCAAGCTTCAAATCCAACACACCAGTTAAACCAAGTTGCCCTCGTTCATAAGTCTCACACAATGACAAAATGCATGGTGTTCCACAAAGTGTCAGCCTTCACTTTCTTAATAGTTCTACATATTGCTCAAAACTCAACCAGCATGTGAGAAATAAAATTAGCCAAAAGAGCATATGCAAGCAAGCGGCCTGATTTTGATGTTCAATCATCAGATGCTTCTTAGCGGGTGTCCGGAGCAGAGGCCTTGCAGAAGTTGAGTGCGAAGTCATTGATCCTACTGAAATGAAACGATACCTTGCCAATCCTATCATGGTAGTGAGAAGAGTACTGTGAATTGTTACGTTAGGAACACAGCAGTTGCTTTCTGTTTCTGAATCTTGTGTAGTATGACGAAGTGACTTGATTGGTGTGAAGTCACTTTGCAGGTTCCTGATTAAATTCGTTTGAAGACAGAACTGATACTAGCATGTGGGCATGACGGCATTGCAAAGGAGGCCAACTGCTGGTTTTTCAAATTTGATTCAATGAGAGGATGAGCCACTGACAATTGGCACATTACCTAAAATGTCCTTTGCTGAAGGAAGCCACTGCATGTCAGTTGTTTCCATAGTGTAGTGGTTATCACATTCGCTTTACACGCGAAAAGTCCTCGGCTCGAATCCGAGTGGAAACATGGTAGTCTTCTACTTTTGGCACAAGCATCAAAACCAACACACCAGTGAAACCAAGTTGCCCTTGTTCATAAGTCTCACACACTGACACAATGCATGACATTACACAAAGTGTCGGTCTTCACTGTCTTAATAGTTCTACATACTGTATACCTCAAAATTCAACCAGCATGTGAGAAATAAAATTAGCCAAAAGACTAAATGCAAGCAAGGGGCCTGATTTTGATGTTCAATCATCAGATGCTTCTTAGCGGGTGTCCGGAGCAGAGGCCTTGCAGAAGTTGAGTGCGAAATCATTGATCCTACTGAAATGAAACGATACCTTGCCAATCCTATTATGGTAGTGAGAAGAGTCCTGTGAATTGTTACGTCAGGAACACAGTAGTTGCTTTTTGTTTCTGAATCTTGTGTAGTATGACGAAGTGACTTGATTGGTGTGAAGTCACTTTGCAGGTTCCTGATTAAATTCGTTTGAAGACAGAACTGATACTAGCATGTGGGCATGACGGCATTGCAAAGGAGGCCAACTGCTGGTCTTTCACATTTGATTCAATGAGAGGATGAGCCGCTGACAATTGGCAGATTACGTAAAATTTCCTTTGCTGAAGGAAGCCATTGTATGTCAGTTGTTTCCATAGTGTAGTGGTTATCACGTTCGCCTCACACGCGAAAGGTCCTCGGTTCGAAACCGAGTGGAAACATGTTGGTCTTCTGCTTTTGGCCCAAGCTTCAAATCCAACACACCAGTTAAACCAAGTTGCCCTCGTTCATAAGTCTCACACAATGACAAAAAGCATGGTGTTCCACAAAGTGTCAGCCTTCACTTTCTTAATAGTTCTACATATAGCTCAAAACTCAACCAGCATGTGAGAAATAAAATTAGCCAAAAGAGCATATGCAAGCAAGCGGCCTGATTTTGATGTTCAATCATCAGATGCTTCTTAGCGGGTGTCCGGAGCAGAGGCCTGGCAGAAGTTGAGTGCGAAATCATTGATCCTACTGAAATGAAACGATACCTTGCCAATCCTATCATGGTAGTGAGAAGAGTACTGTGAATTGTTACGTTAGGAACACAGCAGTTGCTTTCTGTTTCTGAATCTTGTGAAGTATGACGAAGTGACTTGATTGGTGTGAAGTCACTTTGCAGGTTCCTGATTAATGTCGTTTGAAGACAGAACTGATACTAGCATGTGGGCATGACGGCATTGCAAAGAGGCCAACTGCTGGTTTTTCACATTTGATTCAATGAGAGGATGAGCCACTGACAATTGGCAGATTACCTAAAATTTCCTTTGCTGAAGGAAGCCGTTGCATATCAGTTGTTTCCATAGTGTAGTGGTTATCACATTCGCCTAACACGCGAAAGGTCCTCGGTTCGAAACCGAGTGGAAACATGTTGGTCTTCTGCTTTTGGCCCAAGCTTCAAATCCAACACACCAGTTAAACCAAGTTGCCCTTGTTCATAAGTCTCACACAATGACAAAATGCATGGTGTTCCACAAAGTGTCAGCCTTCACTTTCTTAATAGTTCTACATATAGCTCAAAACTCAACCAGCATGTGAGAAATAAAATTAGCCAAAAGAGCATATGCAAGCAAGCGGCCTGATTTTGATGTTCAATCATCAGATGCTTCTTAGCGGGTGTCCGGAGCAGAGGCCTGGCAGAAGTTGAGTGCGAAATCATTGATCCTACTGAAATGAAACGATACCTTGCCAATCCTATCATGGTAGTGAGAAGAGTACTGGGAATTGTTACGTTAGGAACACAGCAGTTGCTTTCTGTTTCTGAATCTTGTGAAGTATGACGAAGTGACTTGATTGGTGTGAAGTCACTTTGCAGGTTCCTGATTAATGTCGTTTGAAGACAGAACTGATACTAGCATGTGGGCATGACGGCATTGCAAAGAGGCCAACCCCTGGTTTTTCACATTTGATTCAATGAGAGGATGAGCCACTGACAATTGGCAGATTACCTAAAATTTCCTTTGCTGAAGGAAGCCATTGCATATCAGTTGTTTCCATAGTGTAGTGGTTATCACATTCGCCTAACACGCGAAAGGTCCTCGGCTCGAAACCGAGTGGAAACATGTTGGTCTTCTGCTTTTGGCCCAAGCTTCAAATCCAACACACCAGTTAAACCAAGTTGCCCTTGTTCATAAGTCTCACACAATGACAAAATGCATGGTGTTCCACAAAGTGTCAGCCTTCACTTTCTTAATAGTTCTACATACTGCATACTTCAAAATTCAACCAGCATGTGAGAAATAAAATTAGCCAAAAGACTAAATGCAAGCAAGCGGCCTGATCTTGATGTTCAATCATCAGATGCTTCTTAGCGCGTGTCCGGAGCAGAGGCCTGGCAGAAGTTGAGTGCGAAATCATTGATCCTACTGAAATGAAACGATACCTTGCCAATCCTATTATGGTAGTGAGAAGAGTCCTGTGAATTGTTACGTCAGGACCACAGTAGTTGCTTTTTGTTTCTGAATCTTGTGTAGTATGACGAAGTGACTTGATTGGTGTGAAGTCACTTTGCAGGTTCCTGATTAAATTCGTTTGAAGACAGAACTGATACTAGCATGTGGGCATGACGGCATTGCAAAGGAGGCCAACTGCTGGTCTTTCACATTTGATTCAATGAGAGGATGAGCCACTGACAATTGGCAGATTACCTAAAATGTCCTTTGCTGAAGGAAGCCACTGCATGTCAGTTGTTTCCATAGTGTAGTGGTTATCACATTCGCTTTACACGCGAAAAGTCCTCGGCTCGAATCCGAGTGGAAACATGGTAGTCTTCTGCTTTTGGCACAAGCATCAAATCCAACACACCAGTGAAACCAAGTTGCCCTTGTTCATAAGTCTCACACACTGACACAATACATGACATTACACAAAGTGTCGGTCTTCACTGTCTTAATAGTTCTACATACTGTATACCTCAAAATTCAACCAGCATGTGAGAAATAAAATTAGCCAAAAGACTAAATGCAAGCAAGGGGCCTGATTTTGATGTTCAATCATCAGATGCTTCTTAGCGGGTGTCCAGAGCAGAGGCCTTGCAGAAGTTGAGTGCGAAATCATTGATCCTACTGAAATGAAACGATACCTTGCCAATCCTATTATGGTAGTGAGAAGAGTCCTGTGAATTGTTACGTCAGGAACACAGTAGTTGCTTTTTGTTTCTGAATCTTGTGTAGTATGACGAAGTGACTTGATTGGTGTGAAGTCACTTTGCAGGTTCCTGATTAAATTCGTTTGAAGACAGAACTGATACTAGCATGTGGGCATGACGGCATTGCAAAGGAGGCCAACTGCTGGTCTTTCACATTTGATTCAATGAGAGGATGAGCCGCTGACAATTGGCAGATTACGTAAAATTTCCTTTGCTGAAGGAAGCCATTGTATGTCAGTTGTTTCCATAATGTAGTGGTTATCACGTTCGCCTCACACGCGAAAGGTCCTCGGTTCGAAACCGAGTGGAAACATGTTGGTCTTCTGCTTTTGGCCCAAGCTTCAAATCCAACACACCAGTTAAACCAAGTTGCCCTCGTTCATAAGTCTCACACAATGACAAAATGGCATGGTGTTCCACAAAGTGTCAGCCTTCACTTTCTTAATAGTTCTACATATAGCTCAAAACTCAACCAGCATGTGAGAAATAAAATTACCCAAAAGAGCATATGCAAGCAAGCGGCCTGATTTTGATGTTCAATCATCAGATGCTTCTTAGCGGGTGTCCGGAGCAGAGGCCTGGCAGAAGTTGAGTGCGAAATCATTGATCCTACTGAAATGAAACGATACCTTGCCAATCCTATCATGGTAGTGAGAAGAGTACTGTGAATTGTTACGTTAGGAACACAGCAGTTGCTTTCTGTTTCTGAATCTTGTGAAGTATGACGAAGTGACTTGATTGGTGTGAAGTCACTTTGCAGGTTCCTGATTAATGTCGTTTGAAGACAGAACTGATACTAGCATGTGGGCATGACGGCATTGCAAAGGAGGTCAACTGCTGGTTTTTCACATTTGATTCAATGAGAGGATGAGCCACTGACAATTGGCAGATTACCTAAAATTTCCTTTGCTGAAGGAAGCCATTGCATATCAGTTGTTTCCATAGTGTAGTGGTTATCACATTCACCTAACACGCGAAAGGTCCTCGGTTCGAAACCGAGTGGAAACATGTTGGTCTTCTGCTTTTGGCCCAAGCTTCAAATCCAACACACCAGTTAAACCAAGTTGCCCTTGTTCATAAGTCTCACACAATGACAAAATGCATGGTGTTCCACAAAGTGTCAGCCTTCACTTTCTTAATAGTTCTACATACTGCATACTTCAAAATTCAACCAGCATGTGAGAAATAAAATTAGCCAAAAGACTAAATGCAAGCAAGCGGCCTGATCTTGATGTTCAATCATCAGATGCTTCTTAGCGCGTGTCCGGAGCAGAGGCCTGGCAGAAGTTGAGTGCGAAATCATTGATCCTACTGAAATGAAACGATACCTTGCCAATCCTATTATGGTAGTGAGAAGAGTCCTGTGAATTGTTACGTCAGGACCACAGTAGTTGCTTTTTGTTTCTGAATCTTGTGTAGTATGACGAAGTGACTTGATTGGTGTGAAGTCACTTTGCAGGTTCCTGATTAAATTCGTTTGAAGACAGAACTGATACTAGCATGTGGGCATGACGGCATTGCAAAGGAGGCCAACTGCTGGTCTTTCACATTTGATTCAATGAGAGGATGAGCCGCTGACAATTGGCAGATTACGTAAAATTTCCTTTGCTGAAGGAAGCCATTGTATGTCAGTTGTTTCCATAATGTAGTGGTTATCACGTTCGCCTCACACGCGAAAGGTCCTCGGTTCGAAACCGAGTGGAAACATGTTGGTCTTCTGCTTTTGGCCCAAGCTTCAAATCCAACACACCAGTTAAACCAAGTTGCCCTCGTTCATAAGTCTCACACAATGACAAAATGCATGGTGTTCCACAAAGTGTCAGCCTTCACTTTCTTAATAGTTCTACATATAGCTCAAAACTCAACCAGCATGTGAGAAATAAAATTAGCCAAAAGAGCATATGCAAGCAAGCGGCCTGATTTTGATGTTCAATCATCAGATGCTTCTTAGCGGGTGTCCGGAGCAGAGGCCTGGCAGAAGTTGAGTGCGAAATCATTGATCCTACTGAAATGAAACGATACCTTGCCAATCCTATCATGGTAGTGAGAAGAGTACTGTGAATTGTTACGTTAGGAACACAGCAGTTGCTTTCTGTTTCTGAATCTTGTGAAGTATGACGAAGTGACTTGATTGGTGTGAAGTCACTTTGCAGGTTCCTGATTAATGTCGTTTGAAGACAGAACTGATACTAGCATGTGGGCATGACGGCATTGCAAAGAGGCCAACTGCTGGTTTTTCACATTTGATTCAATGAGAGGATGAGCCACTGACAATTGGCAGATTACCTAAAATTTCCTTTGCTGAAGGAAGCCATTGCATATCAGTTGTTTCCATAGTGTAGTGGTTATCACATTCACCTAACACGCGAAAGGTCCTCGGTTCGAAACCGAGTGGAAACATGTTGGTCTTCTGCTTTTGGCCCAAGCTTCAAATCCAACACACCAGTTAAACCAAGTTGCCCTTGTTCATAAGTCTCACACAATGACAAAATGCATGGTGTTCCACAAAGTGTCAGCCTTCACTTTCTTAATAGTTCTACATACTGCATACTTCAAAATTCAACCAGCATGTGAGAAATAAAATTAGCCAAAAGACTAAATGCAAGCAAGCGGCCTGATCTTGATGTTCAATCATCAGATGCTTCTTAGCGCGTGTCCGGAGCAGAGGCCTGGCAGAAGTTGAGTGCGAAATCATTGATCCTACTGAAATGAAACGATACCTTGCCAATCCTATTATGGTAGTGAGAAGAGTCCTGTGAATTGTTACGTCAGGACCACAGTAGTTGCTTTTTGTTTCTGAATCTTGTGTAGTATGACGAAGTGACTTGATTGGTGTGAAGTCACTTTGCAGGTTCCTGATTAAATTCGTTTGAAGACAGAACTGATACTAGCATGTGGGCATGACGGCATTGCAAAGGAGGCCAACTGCTGGTCTTTCACATTTGATTCAATGAGAGGATGAGCCACTGACAATTGGCAGATTACCTAAAATGTCCTTTGCTGAAGGAAGCCACTGCATGTCAGTTGTTTCCATAGTGTAGTGGTTATCACATTTGCTTTACACGCGAAAAGTCCTCGGCTCGAATCCGAGTGGAAACATGGTAGTCTTCTGCTTTTGGCACAAGCATCAAATCCAACACACCAGTGAAACCAAGTTGCCCTTGTTCATAAGTCTCACACACTGACACAATACATGACATTACACAAAGTGTCGGTCTTCACTGTCTTAATAGTTCTACATACTGTATACCTCAAAATTCAACCAGCATGTGAGAAATAAAATTAGCCAAAAGACTAAATGCAAGCAAGGGGCCTGATTTTGATGTTCAATCATCAGATGCTTCTTAGCGGGTGTCCGGAGCAGAGGCCTGGCAGAAGTTGAGTGCGAAATCATTGATCCTACTGAAATGAAACGATACCTTGCCAATCCTATCATGGTAGTGAGAAGAGTACTGTGAATTGTTACGTTAGGAACACAGCAGTTGCTTTCTGTTTCTGAATCTTGTGAAGTATGACGAAGTGACTTGATTGGTGTGAAGTCACTTTGCAGGTTCCTGATTAATGTCGTTTGAAGACAGAACTGATTATTTCTGTATACCTTTTTTTTTTTTTTTTTTTTTTTTTTTTTTTTTTTTTTTTTTATTGCCCACCACCACCCCCCCTCTTCGGAGGACAACTTTATTTTACATTACATTCAAGAGTAAAGATTGTGGCCGCTCCGAACTCACCAGTACCGTGGAAAAGGAGAAAAACAGGGGGGGTACAAAAACAACAGCGTAACAATAACAGACATCAATCACCATGGGGAGAGGGGGAGAGAGAAAAGAGAAAAAAAAAAAAAAAAAAAAAAAAAAAAAGGTATACAGAAATAATAACACTAATAATGTAGGCGGGATGGAAAAAAGATGAAGTATAGGGGAATACAGAATACAAACAACCATAAGAAACATAACACTCATCAAACAACAAGAATTATAACAACATCAGTGATACTAATAATAATTAATACAAATCGGTATTATATATATGTAGCATACACACACGTAATCGTACCGTTATATATGTATATTTCAATTCCTAAATCTATAACATACCCTAAAAAGTAATAATAATAATGATATTGATCGCTCAACCAGTCTTGTATGCATGTGCAAGTGTAGGTGTGACCTGATTTGTCATTGGATGTGCTGGCATTTAATGCCGTCAGGGGAGGCGGCAGCACCCCCCCCCCCCCAGGCCCAAGGCGAAGGCAGGAGAACCAGGCAACCGAAGCCACCCTACTGCCCCCCCGGCACAAGGGCCCACAGCCACGCATCCCAGAGACAACCACCCGCCCAACCCGAGAGGGAGCCCGCGAGGGACTAAGGGGGCGCCAACCCCCGCACAGGGAGGCCCGCAGAGGGAGGACGGGCGGCGAGCCCCCCAGCCCCACCCGCAACCAACCCACCGGGGCAGGCGGGTCCAGGGCCGAAGGGCCCCACCCACCGGGACCACCCCCCCCACCCCCCGGCGGACGGCCCCCCACACACCGGGGGAGCCCCAGCCCCCCCAGCCCGTCCCCCGGGAGGACGGGCCGCCGCCCACCGCAGCGACCCGGCACGCCTCCCCCCCAACACTGCAGGATGATCCAAGGGGGGCCCATACAAAGAGCCCCCCCCCCACCCGGGAGCGGACCCGCGGCGACCGGGGAGCGGCAGACACCCCGCCCAGCCCAGACCGAACCCCCCAATCCGCCTAGCAGGGCCCAGAGCGTCCCAAGATTCCCCGGACCGCCCGCCAGGGCCCCACCACGGCGCAGCAGAGCCAAGCACCACCCGGCCCGCGGCCCAAGAGAGGAGGCCGCCCATACCCGCCAGGGCCACCCGAACCCCCCCATGATGGGTCTTCCCCCCGGCGGGCCACCCCACCAGCACAGGGCCAGAGACAGAGAGTTAGGGGGGGCCCCTCAGCCCCCATCCCCTCCCTGACCCATGTTGGTGTGAAGTGTGCATGTACATGTGTGAGAGAGTTGTGTGTTTATGTCTACTATGCATTAAAATTAGTGGGTGCAGTTCGGGTATGAGGGCCCCACCACTGGCAGATGGCAGAGTCCCCCATCCCCCTCCCCGCACCCCCAAGGCCCTAATGTAATATGGACTGCGTATATGACTAAGGTGCAAAAAGTGGGCGAGCAGTTGAGGCATGGGCACCCCACCGCTGGCAGACGGCAGAGCCCCACCTGCCTCAACCCACCTCCTCAGCCCTAGTGTCATGTGGTGTCTAACATGTAAGTAAAAATTGAGGGGCAGTGTCTCGGCGCACCTCCCCACCGCCCCTCAAGGCCCTAGTGTTGTGTGAAATGTGGTGTTGGACCCAGGGGAGCAATAAGGGCGTGCCAGGAGTGGGCCCCCCCCGGCACCGGGGCCAGATCCCCGACTGGCCCCGATTAGTCCCCATCCCTGACCCCGCACAGCCGGCAGGGACGGCCAACCGAGGTGTTCAGGGGCGGCACAGGCAGCCCAGCAGCAGGGAACGCCCCCCCCCCCCCAGGCGCAGACCGGGAGAGACCCACCCCACCACGCCCGATGAGACCCCAGCTAGCGGCCAAGGACGGGACAACCCCAGACCCCCCCGGCAAACGGGGAGCCGGACCAGCCAGGCGGGGTGACCCCCGCCCCCCGGCCACCCCAGGCCCCCCCCCAGGCGAGGCAGAGGCTCCCCCCACCGCCCCCCCCAAACCACCCCACAGCGCCCGAGGGCCCCGCGCCGGAATCGCCAACGGCAGACAACGACCCGTCCCCACCAGGCAACGGGCCCGGGCAGACCAGGCCCCCCAGCATGCGGGCGACCACCCGCCCGGGAGCCGGAGCAGCGGCCCCAGCAGATAGAGCCCACGCCCCCAAACCCACGCACCCCAGCGCAGCGGCCCAGGCGGAACCCAGAGGCCCCACCCCCCGATCCCCCCCCAGCGCGCCACCCACCCCGCGGGGGCAGAACCCCCCCACCCCCCGCACCGCCCCCACCAGGCCAGGCCAGCGGCCACCCAGAGACACTGACCACGCGCCCTCAGCCAAGAGAAACACCAGAGGACCCCAACAACCCAGCCCCCCCACCCCCAGCCCCCAACCCGGGACGGTGACGGCAAGGCCCCACCACCCCTGACGACATTACTTTAAAAAATTCATTATTGGAGTCCAACTGTCTTCAAAATCGATCAATTGATTTTTCTTACAGGCAGACATCCTCTCCATGGAAACATAATCCCAGAGTAGATTTTTGAACAGATTTATGTTTAAATTCTCTTTTGACTTCCAGTTCAGAAGGATTGTTTTCTTAGCAATGGTTAGTACTGTGAGAAGCATGCAAGATTTATTCATGTCCATATTAGTGTCAGTGAGGTCCCCAAGCAGGCAGAGTGAGGGGGAGGGTGGGATGGGATGCCCTAGGTGTGTCGATAAGTCTTCACAAATCCTTTGCCAGAATTCGTTGACCGGTGTGCAATACCAGAAAGCATGCAGGTAATTATCTGGTACATCCGTCTTACAAGTTAGGCATATGTCAGTATCTCTGATACCCATCTGGAACATCCTCTGCCCTGTGTAGTGTGTTCTGTGTAAAATTTTGTATTGTAAAAGCTGCAGGTTGGAGTTCCGATTCATTCGAAAGGTATTCAAGCAAATTTGCCTCCAGAAGTTAGTGTCTTGATTGATAAGTAAATCCCTTTCCCATTTGTGGGTAGGGAGTGAGAGCGTTGTATCAGATTCTGCTAGATGCACGTAAATCCTAGACAGTAGTTTTTTAGTTGGAGTTATTAAGAAGTTTGCTATTTTAGGTGAAAGCTCCAGATCTAATTGCTTACGGCACCATCTATTGTGTATTATTGATTTAAGTTGAAGATATTCTAAGTATTTGTTTTTCTCAATGTTATAAGTTTCTGTAATTTTGTCAAATGATATCATGCAATTGTCTTGGATTATATGTTCGAGGCGCTTGATTCCTTTATTATGCCAAGCCAGGAAGTTTATCACTTTTTTATTTAACAGGATGTCAGGGTTGTTCCAGATGGGTGTCAGTTTGCATGGGGCCACTGAAGTTTGGTTTATTCTAAGAAATTCCCACCAGGCTGTCAGCGATGTGCTGATGTTGATGCTCTTAAAACAGCAATGTCGTTTAAGTATATGACTGATAAATGGCAGGTCCTCGACTCGAATATCATTACAGAAAGTTTGCTCAATATCCAACCAGTTAAGGTCTAAGTTATTTTGCGTATTCCATTTTAGGACATATATCAATCTATTGGCAAGAAAGTAGTTGTAGAAATTGGGAAGCTCCAAACCCCCACAATTTTTGGATTTCTGTAAAGTTTTTAAACTTATTCGTGGTGGTTTGGATTTCCATAGATATTTTGAAACTAAGGAGTCCAATGATTTAAACCAAGTCCGCGGAGGTTGACTCGGAACCATTGAGAACATGTAGTTAATTTTTGGTAGGATCATCATTTTGATTGTAGCTACTCTTCCCAGAAGTGATGTGGGTAGATTGTTCCACCGTGCAAGGTCATCTTCTATCTTTTTAAGCAGCGGACTATAATTTAATCGCGTCAGATCTGACAGCTTGGCAGAAATGTTAATACCCAGATATCTAATGTTCCCAGATTGAAGTGGGATAGTTGGATTGGACTGGAAGTCACAAGATATTGGAAGAGTAGTCGACTTGTTCCAATTAATAGAGTAATCTGATATGGAGGAGAATTTATCTATAAGTCTTATCGTCTCCGTGAGGGAACCCTGTGTATTTTGAAGAAAAAGTAATACATCATCTGCATAAAGACTAATTGTATGGGTTATACTTGCTGTTTGAATACCTTTGATATTATTATTATTCCGAATTGCTGCTGCCAATGGTTCAATAAATATAGAAAATAGTGATGGAGAAAGTGGACAACCTTGCCTAGTGCCCCTTCTGAGAGTGAAGCTTGGGGAGATTTGATCATTCGTTTTTACACAGGCTTTAGGTGAACTGTATAAAATTTTAATCCAGGTTACGAAGTTCTCACGAAATCCAAATTTTAGTAAGGTTGCCATTAGAAATTTCCAGTTGACCCTGTCAAAAGCCTTTTCTGCGTCCAATGACATGATTATGGCTTCCTTATTTTGAATGTTGCAGTAGTCTATTACGCCAATTAGTCTCCTCATGTTGTTAGTGGACTGTCTGCCTTTAATGAAACCCGTTTGATCTGGATGTATTATATAAGGTGTCACTTTTTCAATTCTACTAGCCAGTACCTCAAAATTCAACCAGCATGTGAGAAATAAAATTAGCCAAAAGACTAAATGCAAGCAAGGGGCCTGATTTTGATGTTCAATCATCAGATGCTTCTTAGCGGGTGTCCAGAGCAGAGGCCTTGCAGAAGTTGAGTGCGAAATCATTGATCCTACTGAAATGAAACGATACCTTGCCAATCCTATTATGGTAGTGAGAAGAGTCCTGTGAATTGTTACGTCAGGAACACAGTAGTTGCTTTTTGTTTCTGAATCTTGTGTAGTATGACGAAGTGACTTGATTGGTGTGAAGTCACTTTGCAGGTTCCTGATTAAATTCGTTTGAAGACAGAACTGATACTAGCATGTGGGCATGACGGCATTGCAAAGGAGGCCAACTGCTGGTCTTTCACATTTGATTCAATGAGAGGATGAGCCGCTGACAATTGGCAGATTACGTAAAATTTCCTTTGCTGAAGGAAGCCATTGTATGTCAGTTGTTTCCATAATGTAGTGGTTATCACGTTCGCCTCACACGCGAAAGGTCCTCGGTTCGAAACCGAGTGGAAACATGTTGGTCTTCTGCTTTTGGCCCAAGCTTCAAATCCAACACACCAGTTAAACCAAGTTGCCCTCGTTCATAAGTCTCACACAATGACAAAATGCATGGTGTTCCACAAAGTGTCAGCCTTCACTTTCTTAATAGTTCTACATATAGCTCAAAACTCAACCAGCATGTGAGAAATAAAATTAGCCAAAAGAGCATATGCAAGCAAGCGGCCTGATTTTGATGTTCAATCATCAGATGCTTCTTAGCGGGTGTCCGGAGCAGAGGCCTGGCAGAAGTTGAGTGCGAAATCATTGATCCTACTGAAATGAAACGATACCTTGCCAATCCTATCATGGTAGTGAGAAGAGTACTGTGAATTGTTACGTTAGGAACACAGCAGTTGCTTTCTGTTTCTGAATCTTGTGAAGTATGACGAAGTGACTTGATTGGTGTGAAGTCACTTTGCAGGTTCCTGATTAATGTCGTTTGAAGACAGAACTGATACTAGCATGTGGGCATGACGGCATTGCAAAGAGGCCAACTGCTGGTTTTTCACATTTGATTCAATGAGAGGATGAGCCACTGACAATTGGCAGATTACCTAAAATTTCCTTTGCTGAAGGAAGCCATTGCATATTAGTTGTTTCCATAGTGTAGTGGTTATCACATTCACCTAACACGCGAAAGGTCCTCGGTTCGAAACCGAGTGGAAACATGTTGGTCTTCTGCTTTTGGCCCAAGCTTCAAATCCAACACACCAGTTAAACCAAGTTGCCCTCATTCATAAGTCTCACACAATGACAAAATGCATGGTGTTCCACAAAGTGTCAGCCTTCACTTTCTTAATAGTTCTACATATAGCTCAAAACTCAACCAGCATGTGAGAAATAAAATTAGCCAAAAGAGCATATGCAAGCAAGCGGCCTGATTTTGATGTTCAATCATCAGATGCTTCTTAGCGGGTGTCCGGAGCAGAGGCCTGGCAGAAGTTGAGTGCGAAATCATTGATCCTACTGAAATGAAACGATACCTTGCCAATCCTATCATGGTAGTGAGAAGAGTACTGTGAATTGTTACGTTAGGAACACAGCAGTTGCTTTCTGTTTCTGAATCTTGTGAAGTATGACGAAGTGACTTGATTGGTGTGAAGTCACTTTGCAGGTTCCTGATTAATGTCGTTTGAAGACAGAACTGATACTAGCATGTGGGCATGACGGCATTGCAAAGAGGCCAACTGCTGGTTTTTCACATTTGATTCAATGAGAGGATGAGCCACTGACAATTGGCAGATTACCTAAAATTTCCTTTGCTGAAGGAAGCCATTGCATATCAGTTGTTTCCATAGTGTAGTGATTATCACATTCGCCTAACACGCGAAAGGTCCTCGGTTTGAAACCGAGTGGAAACATGTTGGTCTTCTGCTTTTGGCCCAAGCTTCAAATCCAACACACCAGTTAAACCAAGTTGCCCTCGTTCATAAGTCTCACACAATGACAAAATGCATGGTGTTCCACAAAGTGTCAGCCTTCACTTTCTTAATAGTTCTACATATAGCTCAAAACTCAACCAGCATGTGAGAAATAAAATTAGCCAAAAGAGCATATGCAAGCAAGCGGCCTGATTTTGATGTTCAATCATCAGATGCTTCTTAGCGGGTGTCCGGAGCAGAGGCCTGGCAGAAGTTGAGTGCGAAATCATTGATCCTACTGAAATGAAACGATACCTTGCCAATCCTATCATGGTAGTGAGAAGAGTACTGTGAATTGTTACGTTAGGAACACAGCAGTTGCTTTCTGTTTCTGAATCTTGTGAAGTATGACGAAGTGACTTGATTGGTGTGAAGTCACTTTGCAGGTTCCTGATTAATGTCGTTTGAAGACAGAACTGATACTAGCATGTGGGCATGACGGCATTGCAAAGAGGCCAACTGCTGGTTTTTCACATTTGATTCAATGAGAGGATGAGCCACTGACAATTGGCAGATTACCTAAAATTTCCTTTGCTGAAGGAAGCCATTGCATATCAGTTGTTTCCATAGTGTAGTGGTTATCACATTCGCCTAACACGTGAAAGGTCCTCGGTTCGAAACCGAGTGGAAACATGTTGGTCTTCTGCTTTTGGCCCAAGCTTCAAATCCAACACACCAGTTAAACCAAGTTGCCCTCGTTCATAAGTCTCACACAATGACAAAATGCATGGTGTTCCACAAAGTGTCAGCCTTCACTTTCTTAATAGTTCTACATACTGCATACTTCAAAATTCAACCAGCATGTGAGAAATAAAATTAGCCAAAAGAGCATATGCAAGCAAGCGGCCTGATTTTGATGTTCAATCATCAGATGCTTCTTAGCGGGTGTCCGGAGCAGAGGCCTTGCAGAAGTTGAATGCGAAATCATTGATCCTACTGAAATGAAACGATACCTTGCCAATCCTATTATGGTAGTGAGAAGAGTCCTGTGAATTGTTACGTCAGGAACACAGTAGTTGCTTTTTGTTTCTGAATCTTGTGTAGTATGACGAAGTGACTTGATTGGTGTGAAGTCACTTTGCAGGTTCCTGATTAAATTCATTTGAAGACAGAACTGATACTAGCATGTGGGCATGACGGCATTGCAAAGGAGGCCAACTGCTGGTCTTTCACATTTGATTCAATGAGAGGATGAGCCGCTGACAATTGGCAGATTACGTAAAATTTCCTTTGCTGAAGGAAGCCGCTGCATGTCAGTTGTTTCCATAGTGTAGTGGTTATCCCAATCGCTTTACACGCGAAAAGTCCTCGGCTCGAATCCGAGTGGAAACATGGTAGTCTTCTACTTTTGGCACAAGCATCAAATCCAACACACCAGTGAAACCAAGTTGCCCTTGTTCATAAGTCTCACACACTGACACAATGCATGACATTACACAAAGTGTCGGTCTTCACTGTCTTAATAGTTCTACATACTGTATACCTCAAAATTCAACCAGCATGTGAGAAATAAAATTAGCCAAAAGACTAAATGCAAGCAAGGGGCCTGATTTTGATGTTCAATCATCAGATGCTTCTTAGCGGGTGTCCGGAGCAGAGGCCTTGCAGAAGTTGAGTGCGAAATCATTGATCCTACTGAAATGAAACGATACCTTGCCAATCCTATTATGGGAATGAGAAGAGTCCTGTGAATTGTTACGTCAGGAACACAGTAGTTGCTTTTTGTTTCTGAATCTTGTGTAGTATGACGAAGTGACTTGATTGGTGTGAAGTCACTTTGCAGGTTCCTGATTAAATTCATTTGAAGACAGAACTGATACTAGCATGTGGGCATGACGGCATTGCAAAGGAGGCCAACTGCTGGTCTTTCACATTTGATTCAATGAGAGGATGAGCCGCTGACAATTGGCAGATTACGTAAAATTTCCTTTGCTGAAGGAAGCCATTGTATGTCAGTTGTTTCCATAGTGTAGTGGTTATCACGTTCGCCTCACACGCGAAAGGTCCTCGGTTCGAAACCGAGTGGAAACATGTTGGTCTTCTGCTTTTGGCCCAAGCTTCAAATCCAACACACCAGTTAAACCAAGTTGCCCTCGTTCATAAGTCTCACACAATGACAAAAAGCATGGTGTTCCACAAAGTGTCAGCCTTCACTTTCTTAATAGTTCTACATATAGCTCAAAACTCAACCAGCATGTGAGAAATAAAATTAGCCAAAAGAGCATATGCAAGCAAGCGGCCTGATTTTGATGTTCAATCATCAGATGCTTCTTAGCGGGTGTCCGGAGCAGAGGCCTGGCAGAAGTTGAGTGCGAAATCATTGATCCTACTGAAATGAAACGATACCTTGCCAATCCTATCATGGTAGTGAGAAGAGTACTGTGAATTGTTACGTTAGGAACACAGCAGTTGCTTTCTGTTTCTGAATCTTGTGAAGTATGACGAAGTGACTTGATTGGTGTGAAGTCACTTTGCAGGTTCCTGATTAATGTCGTTTGAAGACAGAACTGATACTAGCATGTGGGCATGACGGCATTGCAAAGAGGCCAACTGCTGGTTTTTCACATTTGATTCAATGAGAGGATGAGCCACTGACAATTGGCAGATTACCTAAAATTTCCTTTGCTGAAGGAAGCTGTTGCATATCAGTTGTTTCCATAGTGTAGTGGTTATCACATTCGCCTAACACGCGAAAGGTCCTCGGTTCGAAACCGAGTGGAAACATGTTGGTCTTCTGCTTTTGGCCCAAGCTTCAAATCCAACACACCAGTTAAACCAAGTTGCCCTTGTTCAAAAGTCTCACACAATGACAAAATGCATGGTGTTCCACAAAGTGTCAGCCTTCACTTTCTTAATAGTTCTACATAGGGGCAGTGTGTGGCTTAGTGGGCTAAGCCGTGTGTCTGTAATCACAAGGTCGCCGGTTCAAGCCCAGCCTCAGCACGTCTGTGGGTCCTTGAGCAAGACCCTCAATCCCCAGCTCCCTGGGCGCTGCTACGGGTGGCTGCCCTTCACGGATAGCTTGCTCTACAAGGAGCAAGTTGAGGGAGGCGTAAAAACAATTTCCCCACGGGGATCAATAAAGTATCAATTATTATTATTATTATATAGCTCAAAACTCAACCAGCATGTGAGAAATAAAATTAGCCAAAAGAGCATAAGCAAGCGGCCTGATTTTGATGTTCAATCATCAGATGCTTCTTAGCGGGTGTCCGGAGCAGAGGCCTTGCAGAAGTTGAGTGCGAAATCATTGATCCTACTGAAATGAAACGATACCTTGCCAATCCTATTATGGGAATGAGAAGAGTCCTGTGAATTGTTACGTCAGGAACACAGTAGTTGCTTTTTGTTTCTGAATCTTGTGTAGTATGACGAAGTGACTTGATTGGTGTGAAGTCACTTTGCAGGTTCCTGATTAAATTCATTTGAAGACAGAACTGATACTAGCATGTGGGCATGACGGCATTGCAAAGGAGGCCAACTGCTGGTCTTTCACATTTGATTCAATGAGAGGATGAGCCGCTGACAATTGGCAGATTACGTAAAATTTCCTTTGCTGAAGGAAGCCATTGTATGTCAGTTGTTTCCATAGTGTAGTGGTTATCACGTTCGCCTCACACGCGAAAGGTCCTCGGTTCGAAACCGAGTGGAAACATGTTGGTCTTCTGCTTTTGGCCCAAGCTTCAAATCCAACACACCAGTTAAACCAAGTTGCCCTCGTTCATAAGTCTCACACAATGACAAAATGCATGGTGTTCCACAAAGTGTCAGCCTTCACTTTCTTAAAAGTTCTACATATAGCTCAAAACTCAACCAGCATGTGAGAAATAAAATTAGCCAAAAGAGCATATGCAAGCAAGCGGCCTGATTTTGATGTTCAATCATCAGATGCTTCTTAGCGGGTGTCCGGAGCAGAGGCCTGGCAGAAGTTGAGTGCGAAATCATTGATCCTACTGAAATGAAACGATACCTTGCCAATCCTATCATGGTAGTGAGAAGAGTACTGTGAATTGTTACGTTAGGAACACAGCAGTTGCTTTCTGTTTCTGAATCTTGTGTAGAATGACGAATTGACTTGATTGGTGTGAAGTCACTTTGCAGGTTCCTGATTAATGTCGTTTGAAGACAGAACTGATACTAGCATGTGGGCATGACGGCATTGCAAAGAGGCCAACTGCTGGTTTTTCACATTTGATTCAATGAGAGGATGAGCCACTGACAATTGGCAGATTACCTAAAATTTCCTTTGCTGAAGGAAGCCATTGCATATCAGTTGTTTCCATAGTGTAGTGGTTATCACATTCGCCTAACACGCGAAAGGTCCTCGTTTCGAAACCGAGTGGAAACATGCTGGTCTTCTGCTTTTGGCCCAAGCTTCAAATCCAACACACCAGTTAAACCAAGTTGCCCTTGTTCATAAGTCTCACACAATGACAAAATGCATGGTGTTCCACAAAGTGTCAGCCTTCACTTTCTTAATAGTTCTACATATAGCTCAAAACTCAACCAGCATGTGAGAAATAAAATTAGCCAAAAGAGCATATGCAAGCAAGCGGCCTGATTTTGATGTTCAATCATCAGATGCTTCTTAGCGGGTGTCCGGAGCAGAGGCCTTGCAGAAGTTGAGTGCGAAATCATTGATCCTACTGAAATGAAACGATACCTTGCCAATCCTATCATGGTAGTGAGAAGAGTACTGTGAATTGTTACGTTAGGAACACAGCAGTTGCTTTCTGTTTCTGAATCTTGTGAAGTATGACGAAGTGACTTGATTGGTGTGAAGTCACTTTGCAGGTTCCTGATTAATGTCGTTTGAAGACAGAACTGATACTAGCATGTGGGCATGACGGCATTGCAAAGAGGCCAACTGCTGGTTTTTCACATTTGATTCAATGAGAGGATGAGCCGCTGACAATTGGCAGATTACGTAAAATTTCCTTTGCTGAAGGAAGCCATTGTATGTCAGTTGTTTCGATAGTGTAGTGGTTATCACGTTCGCCTCACACGCGAAAGGTCCTCGGTTCGAAACCGAGTGGAAACATGTTGGTCTTCTGCTTTTGGCCCAAGCTTCAAATCCAACACACCAGTTAAACCAAGTTGCCCTCGTTCATAAGTCTCACACAATGACAAAATGCATGGTGTTCCACAAAGTGTCAGCCTTCACTTTCTTAATAGTTCTACATATAGCTCAAAACTCAACCAGCATGTGAGAAATAAAATTAGCCAAAAGAGCATATGCAAGCAAGCGGCCTGATTTTGATGTTCAATCATCAGATGCTTCTTAGCGGGTGTCCGGAGCAGAGGCCTTGCAGAAGTTGAGTGCGAAGTCATTGATCCTACTGAAATGAAACGATACCTTGCCAATCCTATCATGGTAGTGAGAAGTGTACTGTGAATTGTTACGTTAGGAACACAGCAGTTGCTTTCTGTTTCTGAATCTTGTGTAGTATGACGAAGTGACTTGATTGGTGTGAAGTCACTTTGCAGGTTCCTGATTAAATTCGTTTGAAGACAGAACTGATACTAGCATGTGGGCATGACGGCATTGCAAAGGAGGCCAACTGCTGGTTTTTCACATTTGATTCAATGAGAGGATGAGCCACTGACAATTGGCAGATTACCTAAAATGTCCTTTGCTGAAGGAAGCCACTGCATGTCAGTTGTTTCCATAGTGTAGTGGTTATCACATTCGCTTTACACGCGAAAAATCCTCGGCTCGAATCCGAGTGGAAACATGGTAGTCTTCTACTTTTGGCACAAGCATCAAATCCAACACACCAGTGAAACCAAGTTGCCCTTGTTCATAAGTCTCACACACTGACACAATGCATGACATTACACAAAGTGTCGGTCTTCACTTTCTTAATAGTTCTACATATAGCTCAAAACTCAACCAGCATGTGAGAAATAAAATTAGCCAAAAGAGCATATGCAAGCAAGCGGCCTGATTTTGATGTTAAATCATCAGATGCTTCTTAGCGGGTGTCCGGAGCAGAGGCCTGGCAGAAGTTGAGTGCGAAATCATTGATCCTACTGAAATGAAACGATACCTTGCCAATCCTATCATGGTAGTGAGAAGAGTACTGTGAATTGTTACGTTAGGAACACAGCAGTTGCTTTCTGTTTCTGAATCTTGTGAAGTATGACGAAGTGACTTGATTGGTGTGAAGTCACTTTGCAGGTTCCTGATTAATGTCGTTTGAAGACAGAACTGATACTAGCATGTGGGCATGACGGCATTGCAAAGAGGCCAACTGCTGGTTTTTCACATTTGATTCAATGAGAGGATGAGCCACTGACAATTGGCAGATTACCTAAAATTTCCTTTGCTGAAGGAAGCCATTGCATATCAGTTGTTTCCATAGTGTAGTGGATATCACGTTCGCCTAACACGCGAAAGGTCCTCGTTTCGAAACCGAGTGGAAACATGTTGGTCTTCTGCTTTTGGCCCAAGCTTCAAATCCAACACACCAGTTAAACCAAGTTGCCCTCGTTCATGAGTCTCACACAATGACAATATGCATGGTGTTCCACAAAGTTTCAGCCTTCACTTTCTTAATAGTTCTACATATTGCTCAAAACTCAACCAGCATGTGAGAAATAAAATTAGCCAAAAGAGCATATGCAAGCAAGCGGCCTGATTTTGATGTTCAATCATCAGATGCTTCTTAGCGGGTGTCCGGAGCAGAGGCCTTGCAGAAGTTGAGTGCGAAGTCATTGATCCTACTGAAATGAAACGATACCTTGCCAATCCTATCATGGTAGTGAGAAGAGTACTGTGAATTGTTACGTTAGGAACACAGCAGTTGCTTTCTGTTTCTGAATCTTGTGTAGTATGACGAAGTGACTTGATTGGTGTGAAGTCACTTTGCAGGTTCCTGATTAAATTCGTTTGAAGACAGAACTGATACTAGCATGTGGGCATGACGGCATTGCAAAGGAGGCCAACTGCTGGTTTTTCACATTTGATTCAATGAGAGGATGAGCCACTGACAATTGGCAGATTACCTAAAATGTCCTTTGCTGAAGGAAGCCACTGCATGTCAGTTGTTTCCATAGTGTAGTGGTTATCACAGTCGCTTTACACGCGAAAAGTCCTCGGCTCGAATCCGAGTGGAAACATGGTAGTCTTCTACTTTTGGCACAAGCATCAAAACCAACACACCAGTGAAACCAAGTTGCCCTTGTTCATAAGTCTCACACACTGACACAATGCATGACATTACACAAAGTGTCGGTCTTCACTGTCTTAATAGTTCTACATACTGTATACCTCAAAATTCAACCAGCATGTGAGAAATAAAATTAGCCAAAAGACTAAATGCAAGCAAGGGGCCTGATTTTGATGTTCAATCATCAGATGCTTCTTAGCGGGTGTCCGGAGCAGAGGCCTTGCAGAAGTTGAGTGCGAAATCATTGATCCTACTGAAATGAAACGATACCTTGCCAATCCTATTATGGCAGTGAGAAGAGTCCTGTGAATTGTTACGTCAGGAACACAGTAGTTGCTTTTTGTTTCTGAATCTTGTGTAGTATGACGAAGTGACTTGATTGGTGTGAAGTCACTTTGCATGTTCCTGATTAAATTCGTTTGAAGACAGAACTGATACTAGCATGTGGGCATGACGGCATTGCAAAGGAGGCCAACTGCTGGTCTTTCACATTTGATTCAATGAGAGGATGAGCCGCTGACAATTGGCAGATTACGTAAAATTTCCTTTGCTGAAGGAAGCCATTGTATGTCAGTTGTTTCCATAGTGTAGTGGTTATCACGTTCGCCTCACACGCGAAAGGTCCTCGGTTCGAAACCGAGTGGAAACATGTTGGTCTTCTGCTTTTGGCCCAAGCTTCAAATCCAACACACCAGTTAAACCAAGTTGCCCTCGTTCATAAGTCTCACACAATGACAAAAAGCATGGTGTTCCACAAAGTGTCAGCCTTCACTTTCTTAATAGTTCTACATATAGCTCAAAACTCAACCAGCATGTGAGAAATAAAATTAGCCAAAAGAGCATATGCAAGCAAGCGGCCTGATTTTGATGTTCAATCATCAGATGCTTCTTAGCGGGTGTCCGGAGCAGAGGCCTGGCAGAAGTTGAGTGCGAAATCATTGATCCTACTGAAATGAAACGATACCTTGCCAATCCTATCATGGTAGTGAGAAGAGTACTGTGAATTGTTACGTTAGGAACACAGCAGTTGCTTTCTGTTTCTGAATCTTGTGAAGTATGACGAAGTGACTTGATTGGTGTGAAGTCACTTTGCAGGTTCCTGATTAATGTCGTTTGAAGACAGAACTGATACTAGCATGTGGGCATGACGGCATTGCAAAGAGGCCAACTGCTGGTTTTTCACATTTGATTGAATGAGAGGATGAGGCACTGACAATTGGCAGATTACCTAAAATTTCCATTGCTGAAGGAAGCCGTTGCATATCAGTTGTTTCCATAGTGTATTGGTTATCACATTAGCCTAACACGCGAAAGGTCCTCGGTTCGAAACCGAGTGGAAACATGTTGGTCTTCTGCTTTTGGCCCAAGCTTCAAATCCAACACACCAGTTAAACCAAGTTGCCCTTGTTCATAAGTCTCACACAATGACAAAATGCATGGTGTTCCACAAAGTGTCAGCCTTCACTTTCTTAATAGTTCTACATATAGCTCAAAACTCAACCAGCATGTGAGAAATAAAATTAGCCAAAAGAGCATATGCAAGCAAGCGGCCTGATTTTGATGTTCAATCATCAGATGCTTCTTAGCGGGTGTCCGGAGCAGAGGCCTGGCAGAAGTTGAGTGCGAAATCATTGATCCTACTGAAATGAAACGATACCTTGCCAATCCTATCATGGTAGTGAGAAGAGTACTGTGAATTGTTACGTTAGGAACACAGCAGTTGCTTTCTGTTTCTGAATCTTGTGAAGTATGACGAAGTGACTTGATTGGTGTGAAGTCACTTTGCAGGTTCCTGATTAATGTCGTTTGAAGACAGAACTGATACTAGCATGTGGGCATGACGGCATTGCAAAGAGGCCAACTGCTGGTTTTTCACATTTGATTCAATGAGAGGATGAGCCACTGACAATTGGCAGATTACCTAAAATTTCCTTTGCTGAAGGAAGCCATTGCATATCAGTTGTTTCCATAGTGTAGTGGTTATCACATTCGCCTAACACGCGAAAGGTCCTCGGTTCGAAACCGAGTGGAAACATGTTGGTCTTCTGCTTTTGGCCCAAGCTTCAAATCCAACACACCAGTTAAACCAAGTTGCCCTTGTTCATAAGTCTCACACAATGAGAAAATGCATGGTGTTCCACAAAGTGTCAGCCTTCACTTTCTTAATAGTTCTACATACTGCATACTTCAAAATTCAACCAGCATGTGAGAAATAAAATTAGCCAAAAGACTAAATGCAAGCAAGCGGCCTGATTTTGATGTTCAATCATCAGATGCTTCTTAGCGGGTGTCCGGAGCAGAGGCCTTGCAGAAGTTGAGTGCGAAATCATTGATCCTACTGAAATGAAACGATACCTTGCCAATCCTATTATGGTAGTGAGAAGAGTCCTGTGAATTGTTACGTCAGGAACACAGTAGTTGCTTTTTGTTTCTGAATCTTGTGTAGTATGACGAAGTGACTTGATTGGTGTGAAGTCACTTTGCAGGTTCCTGATTAAATTCATTTGAAGACAGAACTGATACTAGCATGTGGGCATGACGGCATTGCAAAGGAGGCCAACTGCTGGTCTTTCACATTTGATTCAATGAGAGGATGAGCCGCTGACAATTGGCAGATTACCTAAAATTTCCTTTGCTGAAGGAAGCCATTGCATATCAGTTGTTTCCATAGTGTAGTGGTTATCACATTCGCCTAACACGCGAAAGGTCCTCGGTTTGAAACCGAGTGGAAACATGTTGGTCTTCTGCTTTCGGCCCAAGCTTCAAATCCAACACACCAGTTAAACCAAGTTGCCCTTGTTCATAAGTCTCACACAATGACAAAATGCATGGTGTTCCACAAAGTGTCAGCCTTCACTTTCTTAATAGTTCTACATATAGTTCAAAACTCAACCAGCATGTGAGAAATAAAATTAGCCAAAAGGGCATATGCAAGCAAGCGGCCTGATTTTGATGTTCAATCATCAGATGCTTCTTAGCGGGTGTCCGGAGCAGAGGCCTGGCAGAAGTTGAGTGCGAAATCATTGATCCTACTGAAATGAAACGATACCTTGCCAATCCTATCATGGTAGTGAGAAGAGTACTGTGAATTGTTACGTTAGGAACACAGCAGTTGCTTTCTGTTTCTGAATCTTGTGAAGTATGACGAAGTGACTTGATTGGTGTGAAGTCACTTTGCAGGTTCCTGATTAATGTCGTTTGAAGACAGAACTGATACTAGCATGTGGGCATGACGGCATTGCAAAGAGGCCAACTGCTGGTTTTTCACATTTGATTCAATGAGAGGATGAGCCACTGACAATTGGCAGATTACCTAAAATTTCCATTGCTGAAGGAAGCCGCTGCATATCAGTTGTTTCCATAGTGTAGTGGTTATCACATTCGCCTAACACGCGAAAGGTCCTCGGTTCGAAACCGAGTGGAAACATGTTGGTCTTCTGCTTTTGGCCCAAGCTTCAAATCCAACACACCAGTTAAACCAAGTTGCCCTTGTTCATAAGTCTCACACAATGACAAAATGCATGGTGTTCCACAAAGTGTCAGCCTTCACTTTCTTAATAGTTCTACATATAGCTCAAAACTCAACCAGCATGTGAGAAATAAAATTAGCCAAAAGAGCATATGCAAGCAAGCGGCCTGATTTTGATGTTCAATCATCAGATGCTTCTTAGCGGGTGTCCGGAGCAGAGGCCTGGCAGAAGTTGAGTGCGAAATCATTGATCCTACTGAAATGAAACGATACCTTGCCAATCCTATCATGGTAGTGAGAAGAGTACTGTGAATTGTTACGTTAGGAACACAGCAGTTGCTTTCTGTTTCTGAATCTTGTGAAGTATGACGAAGTGACTTGATTGGTGTGAAGTCACTTTGCAGGTTCCTGATTAATGTCGTTTGAAGACAGAACTGATACTAGCATGTGGGCATGACGGCATTGCAAAGAGGCCAACTGCTGGTTTTTCACATTTGATTCAATGAGAGGATGAGCCACTGACAATTGGCAGATTACCTAAAATTTCCTTTGCTGAAGGAAGCCATTGCATATCAGTTGTTTCCATAGTGTAGTGGTTATCACATTCGCCTAACACGCGAAAGGTCCTCGGTTCGAAACCGAGTGGAAACATGTTGGTCTTCTGCTTTTGGCCCAAGCTTCAAATCCAACACACCAGTTAAACCAAGTTGCCCTTGTTCATAAGTCTCACACAATGACAAAATGCATGGTGTTCCACAAAGTGTCAGCCTTCACTTTCTTAATAGTTCTACATACTGCATACTTCAAAATTCAACCAGCATGTGAGAAATAAAATTAGCCAAAAGACTAAATGCAAGCAAGCGGCCTGATTTTGATGTTCAATCATCAGATGCTTCTTAGCGGGTGTCCGGAGCAGAGGCCTTGCAGAAGTTGAGTGCGAAATCATTGATCCTACTGAAATGAAACGATACCTTGCCAATCCTATTATGGTAGTGAGAAGAGTCCTGTGAATTGTTACGTCAGGAACACAGTAGTTGCTTTTTGTTTCTGAATCTTGTGTAGTATGACGAAGTGACTTGATTGGTGTGAAGTCACTTTGCAGGTTCCTGATTAAATTCATTTGAAGACAGAACTGATACTAGCATGTGGGCATGACGGCATTGCAAAGGAGGCCAACTGCTGGTCTTTCACATTTGATTCAATGAGAGGATGAGCCGCTGACAATTGGCAGATTACCTAAAATTTCCTTTGCTGAAGGAAGCCATTGCATATCAGTTGTTTCCATAGTGTAGTGGTTATCACATTCGCCTAACACGCGAAAGGTCCTCGGTTTGAAACCGAGTGGAAACATGTTGGTCTTCTGCTTTCGGCCCAAGCTTCAAATCCAACACACCAGTTAAACCAAATTGCCCTTGTTCATAAGTCTCACACAATGACAAAATGCATGGTGTTCCACAAAGTGTCAGCCTTCACTTTCTTAATAGTTCTACATATAGTTCAAAACTCAACCAGCATGTGAGAAATAAAATTAGCCAAAAGGGCATATGCAAGCAAGCGGCCTGATTTTGATGTTCAATCATCAGATGCTTCTTAGCGGGTGTCCGGAGCAGAGGCCTGGCAGAAGTTGAGTGCGAAATCATTGATCCTACTGAAATGAAACGATACCTTGCCAATCCTATCATGGTAGTGAGAAGAGTACTGTGAATTGTTACGTTAGGAACACAGCAGTTGCTTTCTGTTTCTGAATCTTGTGAAGTATGACGAAGTGACTTGATTGGTGTGAAGTCACTTTGCAGGTTCCTGATTAATGTCGTTTGAAGACAGAACTGATACTAGCATGTGGGCATGACGGCATTGCAAAGAGGCCAACTGCTGGTTTTTCACATTTGATTCAATGAGAGGATGAGCCACTGACAATTGGCAGATTACCTAAAATTTCCTTTGCTGAAGGAAGCCATTGCATATCAGTTGTTTCCATAGTGTAGTGGTTATCACATTCGCCTAACACGCGAAAGGTCCTCGGTTGGAAACTTGTTGGTCTTCTGCTTTTGGCCCAAGCTTCAAATCCAACACACCAGTTAAACCAAGTTGCCCTTGTTCATAAGTCTCACACAATGACAAAATGCATGGTGTTCCACAAAGTGTCAGCCTTCACTTTCTTAATAGTTCTACATACTGCATACTTCAAAATTCAACCAGCATGTGAGAAATAAAATTAGCCAAAAGACTAAATGCAAGCAAGCGGCCTGATCTTGATGTTCAATCATCAGATGCTTCTTAGCGGGTGTCCGGAGCAGAGGCCTGGCAGAAGTTGAGTGCGAAATCATTGATCCTACTGAAATGAAACGATACCTTGCCAATCCTATCATGGTAGTGAGAAGAGTACTGTGAATTGTTACATTAGGAACACAGCAGTTGCTTTCTGTTTCTGAATCTTGTGAAGTATGACGAAGTGACTTGATTGGTGTGAAGTCACTTTGCAGGTTCCTGATTAGTGTCGTTTGAAGACAGAACTGATACTAGCATGTGGGCATGACGGCATTGCAAAGAGGCCAACTGCTGGTTTTTCACATTTGATTCAATGAGAGGATGAGCCACTGACAATTGGCAGATTACCTAAAATTTCCTTTGCTGAAGGAAGCCATTGCATATCAGTTGTTTCCATAGTGTAGTGGTTATCACATTCGCCTAACACGTGAAAGGTCCTCGGTTCGAAACCGAGTGGAAACATGTTGGTCTTCTGCTTTTGGCCCAAGCTTCAAATCCAACACACCAGTTAAACCAAGTTGCCCTTGTTCATAAGTCTCACACAATGACAAAATGCATGGTGTTCCACAAAGTGTCAGCCTTCACTTTCTTAATAGTTCTACATATAGCTCAAAACTCAACCAGCATGTGAGAAATAAAATTAGCCAAAAGAGCATATGGAAGCAAGCGGCCTGATTTTGATGTTCAATCATCAGATGCTTCTTAGCGGGTGTCCGGAGCAGAGGCCTTGCAGAAGTTGAATGCGAAATCATTGATCCTACTGAAATGAAACGATACCTTGCCAATCCTATTATGGTAGTGAGAAGAGTCCTGTGAATTGTTACGTCAGGAACACAGTAGTTGCTTTTTGTTTCTGAATCTTGTGTAGTATGACGAAGTGACTTGATTGGTGTGAAGTCACTTTGCAGGTTCCTGATTAAATTCATTTGAAGACAGAACTGATACTAGCATGTGGGCATGACGGCATTGCAAAGGAGGCCAACTGCTGGTCTTTCACATTTGATTCAATGAGAGGATGAGCCGCTGACAATTGGCAGATTACGTAAAATTTCCTTTGCTGAAGGAAGCCGCTGCATGTCAGTTGTTTCCATAGTGTAGTGGTTATCACATTCACTTTACACGCGAAAAGTCCTCGGCTCGAATCCGAGTGGAAACATGGTAGTCTTCTACTTTTGGCACAAGCATCAAATCCAACACACCAGTGAAACCAAGTTGCCCTTGTTCATAAGTCTCACACACTGACACAATGCATGACATTACACAAAGTGTCGGTCTTCACTGTCTTAATAGTTCTACATACTGTATACCTCAAAATTCAACCAGCATGTGAGAAATAAAATTAGCCAAAAGACTAAATGCAAGCAAGGGGCCTGATTTTGATGTTCAATCATCAGATGCTTCTTAGCGGGTGTCCAGAGCAGAGGCCTTGCAGAAGTTGAGTGCGAAATCATTGATCCTACTGAAATGAAACGATACCTTGCCAATCCTATTATGGTAGTGAGAAGAGTCCTGTGAATTGTTACGTCAGGAACACAGTAGTTGCTTTTTGTTTCTGAATCTTGTGTAGTATGACGAAGTGACTTGATTGGTGTGAAGTCACTTTGCAGGTTCCTGATTAAATTCGTTTGAAGACAGAACTGATACTAGCATGTGGGCATGACGGCATTGCAAAGGAGGCCAACTGCTGGTCTTTCACATTTGATTCAATGAGAGGATGAGCCGCTGACAATTGGCAGATTACGTAAAATTTCCTTTGCTGAAGGAAGCCATTGTATGTCAGTTGTTTCCATAGTGTAGTGGTTATCACGTTCGCCTCACACGCGAAAGGTCCTCGGTTCGAAACCAAGTGGAAACATGTTGGTCTTCTGCTTTTGGCCCAAGCTTCAAATCCAACACACCAGTTAAACCAAGTTGCCCTCGTTCATAAGTCTCACACAATGACAAAATGCATGGTGTTCCACAAAGTGTCAGACTTCACTTTCTTAATAGTTCTACATATAGCTCAAAACTCAACCAGCATGTGAGAAATAAAATTAGCCAAAAGAGCATATGCAAGCAAGCGGCCTGATTTTGATGTTCAATCATCAGATGCTTCTTAGCGGGTGTCCGGAGCAGAGGCCTGGCAGAAGTTGAGTGCGAAATCATTGATCCTACTGAAATGAAACGATACCTTGCCAATCCTATCATGGTAGTGAGAAGAGTACTGTGAATTGTTACGTTAGGAACACAGCAGTTGCTTTCTGTTTCTGAATCTTGTTAAGTATGACGAAGTGACTTGATTGGTGTGAAGTCACTTTGCAGGTTCCTGATTAATGTCGTTTGAAGACAGAACTGATACTAGCATGTGGGCATGACGGCATTGCAAAGAGGCCAACTGCTGGTTTTTCACATTTGATTCAATGAGAGGATGAGCCACTGACAATTGGCAGATTACCTAAAATTTCCTTTGCTGAAGGAAGCCATTGCATATCAGTTGTTTCCATAGTGTAGTGGTTATCACATTCGCCTAACACGCGAAAGGTCCTCGGTTCGAAACCGAGTGGAAACATGTTGGTCTTCTGCTTTTGGCCCAAGCTTCAAATCCAACACACCAGTTAAACCAAGTTGCCCTCGTTCATAAGTCTCACACAATGACAAAATGCATGGTGTTCCACAAAGTGTCAGCCTTCACTTTCTTAATAGTTCTACATACCGCATACTTCAAAATTCAACCAGCATGTGAGAAATAAAATTAGCCAAAAGACTAAATGCAAGCAAGCGGCCTGATTTTGATGTTCAATCATCAGATGCTTCTTAGCGGGTGTCCGGAGCAGAGGCCTTGCAGAAGTTGAGTGCGAAATCATTGATCCTACTGAAATGAAACGATACCTTGCCAATCCTATTATGGTAGTGAGAAGAGTCCTGTGAATTGTTACGTCAGGAACACAGTAGTTGCTTTTTGATTCTGAATCTTGTGTAGTATGACGAAGTGACTTGATTGGTGTGAAGTCACTTTGCAGGTTCCTGATTAAATTCGTTTGAAGACAGAACTGATACTAGCATGTGGGCATGACGGCATTGCAAAGGAGGCCAACTGCTGGTCTTTCACATTTGATTCAATGAGAGGATGAGCCGCTGACAATTGGCAGATTACGTAAAATTTCCATTGCTGAAGGAAGCCATTATACATCAGATGTTTCCATAGTGTAGTGGTTATCACGTTCGCCTCACACGCGAAAGGTCCTCGGTTCGAAACCGAGTGGAAACATGTTGGTCTTCTGCTTTTGGCCCAAGCTTCAAATCCAACACACCAGTTAAACCAAGTTGCCCTTGTTCATAAGTCTCACACAATGACAAAATGCATGGTGTTCCACAAAGTGTCAGCCTTCACTTTCTTAATAGTTCTACATATAGCTCAAAACTCAACCAGCATGTGAGAAATAAAATTAGCCAAAAGAGCATATGCAAGCAAGCGGCCTGATTTTGATGTTCAATCATCAGATGCTTCTTAGCGGGTGTCCGGAGCAGAGGCCTTGCAGAAGTTGAGTGCGAAATCATTGATCCTACTGAAATGAAACGATACCTTGCCAATCCTATTATGGTAGTGAGAAGAGTCCTGTGAATTGTTACGTCAGGAACACAGTAGTTGCTTTTTGTTTCTGAATCTTGTGTAGTATGACGAAGTGACTTGATTGGTGTGAAGTCACTTTGCAGGTTCCTGATTAAATTCATTTGAAGACAGAACTGATACTAGCATGTGGGCATGACGGCATTGCAAAGAGGCCAAATGCTGGTCTTTCACATTTGATTCAATGAGAGGATGAGCCACTGACAATTGGCAGATTACCTAAAATTTCCTTTGCTGAAGGAAGCCATTGTATGTCAGTTGTTTCCATAGTGTAGTGGTTATCACGTTCGCCTCACACGCGAAAGGTCCTCGGTTCGAAACCGAGTGGAAACATGTTGGTCTTCTGCTTTTGGCCCAAGCTTCAAATCCAACACACCAGTTAAACCAAGTTGCCCTCGTTCATAAGTCTCACACAATGACAAAATGCATGGTGTTCCACAAAGTGTCAGCCTTCACTTTCTTAATAGTTCTACATATAGCTCAAAACTCAACCAGCATGTGAGAAATAAAATTAGCCAAAAGACTAAATGCAAGCAAGGGGCCTGATTTTGATGTTCAATCATCAGATGCTTCTTAGCGGGTGTCCAGAGCAGAGGCCTTGCAGAAGTTGAGTGTGAAATCATTGATCCTACTGAAATGAAACGATACCTTGCCAATCCTATTATGGTAGTGAGAAGAGTCCTGTGAATTGTTACGTCAGGAACACAGTAGTTGCTTTTTGTTTCTGAATCTTGTGTAGCATGACGAAGTGACTTGATTGGTGTGAAGTCACTTTGCAGGTTCCTGATTAAATTCGTTTGAAGACAGAACTGATACTAGCATGTGGGCATGACGGCATTGCAAAGGAGGCCAACTGCTGGTCTTTCACATTTGATTCAATGAGAGGATGAGCCGCTGACAATTGGCAGATTACGTAAAATTTCCTTTGCTGAAGGAAGCCATTGTATGTCAGTTGTTTCCATAGTGTAGTGGTTATCACGTTCGCCTCACACGCGAAAGGTCCTCGGTTCGAAACCGAGTGGAAACATGTTGGTCTTCTGCTTTTGGCCCAAGCTTCAAATCCAACACACCAGTTAAACCAAGTTGCCCTCGTTCATAAGTCTCACACAATGACAAAATGCATGGTGTTCCACAAAGTGTCAGCCTTCACTTTCTTAATAGTTCTACATATAGCTCAAAACTCAACCAGCATGTGAGAAATAAAATTAGCCAAAAGACTAAATGCAAGCAAGGGGCCTGATTTTGATGTTCAATCATCAGATGCTTCTTAGCGGGTGTCCGGAGCAGAGGCCTTGCAGAAGTTGAGTGCGAAATCATTGATCCTACTGAAATGAAACGATACCTTGCCAATCCTATTATGGCAGTGAGAAGAGTCCTGTGAATTGTTACGTCAGGAACACAGTAGTTGCTTTTTGTTTCTGAATCTTGTGTAGTATGACGAAGTGACTTGATTGGTGTGAAGTCACTTTGCATGTTCCTGATTAAATTCGTTTGAAGACAGAACTGATACTAGCATGTGGGCATGACGGCATTGCAAAGGAGGCCAACTGCTGGTCTTTCACATTTGATTCAATGAGAGGATGAGCCGCTGACAATTGGCAGATTACGTAAAATTTCCTTTGCTGAAGGAAGCCATTGTATGTCAGTTGTTTCCATAGTGTAGTGGTTATCACGTTCGCCTAACACGCGAAAGGTCCTCGTTTCGAAACCGAGTGGAAACATGTTGGTCTTCTGCTTTTGGCCCAAGCTTCAAATCCAACACACCAGTTAAACCAAGTTGCCCTCGTTCATAAGTCTCACACAATGACAAAATGCATGGTGTTCCACAAAGTGTCAGCCTTCACTTTCTTAATAGTTCTACATATAGCTCAAAACTCAACCAGCATGTGAGAAATAAAATTAGCCAAAAGACTAAATGCAAGCAAGGGGCCTGATTTTGATGTTCAATCATCAGATGCTTCTTAGCGGGTGTCCGGAGCAGAGGCCTTGCAGAAGTTGAGTGCGAAATCATTGATCCTACTGAAATGAAACGATACCTTGCCAATCCTATTATGGCAGTGAGAAGAGTCCTGTGAATTGTTACGTCAGGAACACAGTAGTTGCTTTTTGTTTCTGAATCTTGTGTAGTATGACGAAGTGACTTGATTGGTGTGAAGTCACTTTGCATGTTCCTGATTAAATTCGTTTGAAGACAGAACTGATACTAGCATGTGGGCATGACGGCATTGCAAAGGAGGCCAACTGCTGGTCTTTCACATTTGATTCAATGAGAGGATGAGCCGCTGACAATTGGCAGATTACGTAAAATTTCCTTTGCTGAAGGAAGCCATTGTATTTCAGTTGTTTCCATAGTGTAGTGGTTATCACGTTCGCCTCACACGCGAAAGGTCCTCGGTTCGAAACCGAGTGGAAACATGTTGGTCTTCTGCTTTTGGCCCAAGCTTCAAATCCAACACACCAGTTAAACCAAGTTGCCCTCGTTCATAAGTCTCACACAATGACAAAAAGCATGGTGTTCCACAAAGTGTCAGCCTTCACTTTCTTAATAGTTCTACATATAGCTCAAAACTCAACCAGCATGTGAGAAATAAAATTAGCCAAAAGAGCATATGCAAGCAAGCGGCCTGATTTTGATGTTCAATCATCAGATGCTTCTTAGCGGGTGTCCGGAGCAGAGGCCTGGCAGAAGTTGAGTGCGAAATCATTGATCCTACTGAAATGAAACGATACCTTGCCAATCCTATCATGGTAGTGAGAAGAGTACTGTGAATTGTTACGTTAGGAACACAGCAGTTGCTTTCTGTTTCTGAATCTTGTGAAGTATGACGAAGTGACTTGATTGGTGTGAAGTCACTTTGCAGGTTCCTGATTAATGTCGTTTGAAGACAGAACTGATACTAGCATGTGGGCATGACGGCATTGCAAAGAGGCCAACTGCTGGTTTTTCACATTTGATTCAATGAGAGGATGAGCCACTGACAATTGGCAGATTACCTAAAATTTCCATTGCTGAAGGAAGCCGTTGCATATCAGTTGTTTCCATAGTGTAGTGGTTATCACATTCGCCTAACACGCGAAAGGTCCTCGGTTCGAAACCGAGTGGAAACATGTTGGTCTTCTGCTTTTGGCCCAAGCTTCAAATCCAACACACCAGTTAAACCAAGTTGCCCTTGTTCATAAGTCTCACACAATGACAAAATGCATGGTGTTCCACAAAGTGTCAGCCTTCACTTTCTTAATAGTTCTACATATAGCTCAAAACTCAACCAGCATGTGAGAAATAAAATTAGCCAAAAGAGCATATGCAAGCAAGCGGCCTGATTTTGATGTTCAATCATCAGATGCTTCTTAGCGGGTGTCCGGAGCAGAGGCCTGGCAGAAGTTGAGTGCGAAATCATTGATCCTACTGAAATGAAACGATACCTTGCCAATCCTATCATGGTAGTGAGAAGAGTACTGTGAATTGTTACGTTAGGAACACAGCAGTTGCTTTCTGTTTCTGAATCTTGTTAAGTATGACGAAGTGACTTGATTGGTGTGAAGTCACTTTGCAGGTTCCTGATTAATGTCGTTTGAAGACAGAACTGATACTAGCATGTGGGCATGACGGCATTGCAAAGAGGCCAACTGCTGGTTTTTCACATTTGATTCAATGAGAGGATGAGCCACTGACAATTGGCAGATTACCTAAAATGTCCTTTGCTGAAGGAAGCCACTGCATGTCAGTTGTTTCCATAGTGTAGTGGTTATCACATTCGCTTTACACGCGAAAAGTCCTCGGCTCGAATCCGAGTGGAAACATGGTAGTCTTCTGCTTTTGGCACAAGCATCAAATCCAACACACCAGTGAAACCAAGTTGCCCTTGTTCATAAGTCTCACACACTGACACAATGCATGACATTACACAAAGTGTCGGTCTTCACTGTCTTAATAGTTCTACATACTGTATACCTCAAAACTCAACCAGCATGTGAGAAATAAAATTAGCCAAAAGACTAAATGCAAGCAAGGGGCCTGATTTTGATGTTCAATCATCAGATGCTTCTTAGCGGGTGTCCAGAGCAGAGGCCTTGCAGAAGTTGAGTGTGAAATCATTGATCCTACTGAAATGAAACGATACCTTGCCAATCCTATTATGGTAGTGAGAAGAGTCCTGTGAATTGTTACGTCAGGAACACAGTAGTTGCTTTTTGTTTCTGAATCTTGTGTAGCATGACGAAGTGACTTGATTGGTGTGAAGTCACTTTGCAGGTTCCTGATTAAATTCGTTTGAAGACAGAACTGATACTAGCATGTGGGCATGACGGCATTGCAAAGGAGGCCAACTGCTGGTCTTTCACATTTGATTCAATGAGAGGATGAGCCGCTGACAATTGGCAGATTACGTAAAATTTCCTTTGCTGAAGGAAGCCATTGTATGTCAGTTGTTTCCATAGTGTAGTGGTTATCACGTTCGCCTCACACGCGAAAGGTCCTCGGTTCGAAACCGAGTGGAAACATGTTGGTCTTCTGCTTTTGGCCCAAGCTTCAAATCCAACACACCAGTTAAACCAAGTTGCCCTCGTTCATAAGTCTCACACAATGACAAAATGCATGGTGTTCCACAAAGTGTCAGCCTTCACTTTCTTAATAGTTCTACATATAGCTCAAAACTCAACCAGCATGTGAGAAATAAAATTAGCCAAAAGAGCATATGCAAGCAAGCGGCCTGATTTTGATGTTCAATCATCAGATGCTTCTTAGCGGGTGTCCGGAGCAGAGGCCTGGCAGAAGTTGAGTGCGAAATCATTGATCCTACTGAAATGAAACGATACCTTGCCAATCCTATCATGGTAGTGAGAAGAGTACTGTGAATTGTTACATTAGGACCACAGTAGTTGCTTTCTGTTTCTGAATCTTGTGTAGTATGACGAAGTGACTTGATTGGTGTGAAGTCACATTGCAGGTTCCTGATTAAATTCGTTTGAAGACAGAACTGATACTAGCATGTGGGCATGACGGCATTGCAAAGGAGGCCAACTGCTGGTCTTTCACATTTGATTCAATGAGAGGATGAGCCACTGACAATTGGCAGATTACCTAAAATGTCCTTTGCTGAAGGAAGTCACTGCATGTCAGTTGTTTCCATAGTGTAGTGGTTATCACATTCGCTTTACACGCGAAAAGTCCTCGGCTCGAATCCGAGTGGAAACATGGCAGTCTTCTGCTTTTGGCACAAGCATCAAATCCAACACACCAGTGAAACCAAGTTGCCCTTGTTCATAAGTCTCACACACTGACACAATGCATGACATTACACAAAGTGTCGGGCTTCACTGTCTTAATAGTTCTACATACTGTATACCTCAAAATTCAACCAGCATGTGAGAAATAAAATTAGCCAAAAGACTAAATGCAAGCAAGGGGCCTGATTTTGATGTTCAATCATCAGATGCTTCTTAGCGGGTGTCCGGAGCAGAGGCCTTGCAGAAGTTGAGTGCGAAATCATTGATCCTACTGAAATGAAACGATACCTTGCCAATCCTATTATGGTAGTGAGAAGAGTCCTGTGAATTGTTACGTTAGGAACACAGTAGTTGCTTTCTGTTTCTGAATCTTGTGAAGTATGACGAAGTGACTTGATTGGTGTGAAGTCACTTTGCAGGTTCCTGATTAATGTCGTTTGAAGACAGAACTGATACTAGCATGTGGGTATGACGGCATTGCAAAGAGGCCAACTGCTGGTTATTCACATTTGATTCAATGAGAGGATGAGCCGCTGACAATTGGCAGATTACGTAAAATTTCCTTTGCTGAAGGAAGCCATTGCATATCAATTGTTTCCATAGTGCAGTGATTATCACATTCGCCTAACACGCGAAAGGTCCTCGGTTCGAAACCGAGTGGAAACATGTTGGTCTTCTGCTTTTGGCCCAAGCTTCAAATCCAACACACCAGTTAAACCAAGATGCCCTCGTTCATAAGTCTCACACAATGACAAAATGCATGGTGTTCCACAAAGTGTCAGCCTTCACTTTCTTAATAGTTCTACATATAGCTCAAAAGTCAACCAGCATGTGAGAAATAAAATTAGCCAAAAGACTAAATGCAAGCAAGCGGCCTGATTTTGATGTTCAATCATCAGATGCTTCTTAGCGGGTGTCCGGAGCAGAGGCCTTGCAGAAGTTGAGTGCGAAATCATTGATCCTACTGAAATGAAACGATACCTTGCCAATCCTATCATGGTAGTGAGAAGAGTACTGTGAATTGTTACGTTAGGAACACAGCAGTTGCTTTCTGTTTCTGAATCTTGTGAAGTATGACGAAGTGACTTGATTGGTGTGAAGTCACTTTGCAGGTTCCTGATTAAAGTCGTTTGAAGACAGAACTGATACTAGCATGTGGGCATGACGGCATTGCAAAGAGGCCAACTGCTGGTTTTTCACATTTGATTCAATGAGAGGATGAGCCACTGACAATTGGCAGATTACCTAAAATTTCCTTTGCTGAAGGAAGCTGTTGCATATCAGTTGTTTCCATAGTGTAGTGGTTATCACATTCGCCTAACACGCGAAAGGTCCTCGGTTCGAAACCGAGTGGAAACATGTTGGTCTTCTGCTTTTGGCCCAAGCTTCAAATCCAACACACCAGTTAAACCAAGTTGCCCTTGTTCATAAGTCTCACACAATGACAAAATGCATGGTGTTCCACAAAGTGTCAGCCTTCACTTTCTTAATAGTTCTACATAGGGGCAGTGTGTGGCTTAGTGGGCTAAGCCGTGTGTCTGTAATCACAAGGTCGCCGGTTCAAGCCCAGCCTCAGCACGTCTGTGGGTCCTTGAGCAAGACCCTCAATCCCCAGCTCCCTGGGCGCTGCTACGGGTGGCTGCCCTTCACGGATAGCTTGCTCTACAAGGAGCAAGTTGAGGGAGGCGTAAAAACAATTTCCCCACGGGGATCAATAAAGTATCAATTATTATTATTATATAGCTCAAAACTCAACCAGCATGTGAGAAATAAAATTAGCCAAAAGAGCATATGCAAGCAAGCGGCCTGATTTTGATGTTCAATCATCAGATGCTTCTTAGCGGGTGTCCGGAGCAGAGGCCTTGCAGAAGTTGAGTGCGAAATCATTGATCCTACTGAAATGAAACGATACCTTGCCAATCCTATTATGGGAATGAGAAGAGTCCTGTGAATTGTTACGTCAGGAACACAGTAGTTGCTTTTTGTTTCTGAATCTTGTGTAGTATGACGAAGTGACTTGATTGGTGTGAAGTCACTTTGCAGGTTCCTGATTAAATTCATTTGAAGACAGAACTGATACTAGCATGTGGGCATGACGGCATTGCAAAGGAGGCCAACTGCTGGTCTTTCACATTTGATTCAATGAGAGGATGAGCCGCTGACAATTGGCAGATTACGTAAAATTTCCTTTGCTGAAGGAAGCCATTGTATGTCAGTTGTTTCCATAGTGTAGTGGTTATCACGTTCGCCTCACACGCGAAAGGTCCTCGGTTCGAAACCGAGTGGAAACATGTTGGTCTTCTGCTTTTGGCCCAAGCTTCAAATCCAACACACCAGTTAAACCAAGTTGCCCTCGTTCATAAGTCTCACACAATGACAAAATGCATGGTGTTCCACAAAGTGTCAGCCTTCACTTTCTTAATAGTTCTACATATAGCTCAAAACTCAACCAGCATGTGAGAAATAAAATTAGCCAAAAGAGCATATGCAAGCAAGCGGCCTGATTTTGATGTTCAATCATCAGATGCTTCTTAGCGGGTGTCCGGAGCAGAGGCCTGGCAGAAGTTGAGTGCGAAATCATTGATCCTACTGAAATGAAACGATACCTTGCCAATCCTATCATGGTAGTGAGAAGAGTACTGTGAATTGTTACGTTAGGAACACAGCAGTTGCTTTCTGTTTCTGAATCTTGTGTAGAATGACGAATTGACTTGATTGGTGTGAAGTCACTTTGCAGGTTCCTGATTAATGTCGTTTGAAGACAGAACTGATACTAGCATGTGGGCATGACGGCATTGCAAAGAGGCCAACTGCTGGTTTTTCACATTTGATTCAATGAGAGGATGAGCCACTGACAATTGGCAGATTACCTAAAATTTCCTTTGCTGAAGGAAGCCATTGCATATCAGTTGTTTCCATAGTGTAGTGGTTATCACATTCGCCTAACACGCGAAAGGTCCTCGTTTCGAAACCGAGTGGAAACATGCTGGTCTTCTGCTTTTGGCCCAAGCTTCAAATCCAACACACCAGTTAAACCAAGTTGCCCTTGTTCATAAGTCTCACACAATGACAAAATGCATGGTGTTCCACAAAGTGTCAGCCTTCACTTTCTTAATAGTTCTACATATAGCTCAAAACTCAACCAGCATGTGAGAAATAAAATTAGCCAAAAGAGCATATGCAAGCAAGCGGCCTGATTTTGATGTTCAATCATCAGATGCTTCTTAGCGGGTGTCCGGAGCAGAGGCCTTGCAGAAGTTGAGTGCGAAATCATTGATCCTACTGAAATGAAACGATACCTTGCCAATCCTATTATGGGAATGAGAAGAGTCCTGTGAATTGTTACGTCAGGAACACAGTAGTTGCTTTTTGTTTCTGAATCTTGTGTAGTATGACGAAGTGACTTGATTGGTGTGAAGTCACTTTGCAGGTTCCTGATTAAATTCATTTGAAGACAGAACTGATACTAGCATGTGGGCATGACGGCATTGCAAAGGAGGCCAACTGCTGGTCTTTCACATTTGATTCAATGAGAGGATGAGCCGCTGACAATTGGCAGATTACGTAAAATTTCCTTTGCTGAAGGAAGCCATTGTATGTCAGTTGTTTCCATAGTGTAGTGGTTATCACGTTCGCCTCACACGCGAAAGGTCCTCGGTTCGAAACCGAGTGGAAACATGTTGGTCTTCTGCTTTTGGCCCAAGCTTCAAATCCAACACACCAGTTAAACCAAGTTGCCCTCGTTCATAAGTCTCACACAATGACAAAATGCATGGTGTTCCACAAAGTGTCAGCCTTCACTTTCTTAATAGTTCTACATATAGCTCAAAACTCAACCAGCATGTGAGAAATAAAATTAGCCAAAAGAGCATATGCAAGCAAGCGGCCTGATTTTGATGTTCAATCATCAGATGCTTCTTAGCGGGTGTCCGGAGCAGAGGCCTGGCAGAAGTTGAGTGCGAAATCATTGATCCTACTGAAATGAAACGATACCTTGCCAATCCTATCATGGTAGTGAGAAGAGTACTGGGAATTGTTACGTTAGGAACACAGCAGTTGCTTTCTGTTTCTGAATCTTGTGAAGTATGACGAAGTGACTTGATTGGTGTGAAGTCACTTTGCAGGTTCCTGATTAATGTCGTTTGAAGACAGAACTGATACTAGCATGTGGGCATGACGGCATTGCAAAGAGGCCAACTGCTGGTTTTTCACATTTGATTCAATGAGAGGATGAGCCACTGACAATTGGCAGATTACCTAAAATTTCCTTTGCTGAAGGAAGCCATTGCATATCAGTTGTTTCCATAGTGTAGTGGTTATCACATTCGCCTAACACGCGAAAGGTCCTCGGTTCGAAACCGAGTGGAAACATGTTGGTCTTCTGCTTTTGGCCCAAGCTTCAAATCCAACACACCAGTTAAACCAAGTTGCCCTTGTTCATAAGTCTCACACAATGACAAAATGCATGGTGTTCCACAAAGTGTCAGCCTTCACTTTCTTAATAGTTCTACATACTGCATACTTCAAAATTCAACCAGCATGTGAGAAATAAAATTAGCCAAAAGAGCATATGCAAGCAAGCGGCCTGATTTTGATGTTCAATCATCAGATGCTTCTTAGCGGGTGTCCGGAGCAGAGGCCTTGCAGAAGTTGAATGCGAAATCATTGATCCTACTGAAATGAAACGATACCTTGCCAATCCTATTATGGTAGTGAGAAGAGTCCTGTGAATTGTTACGTCAGGAACACAGTAGTTGCTTTTTGTTTCTGAATCTTGTGTAGTATGACGAAGTGACTTGATTGGTGTGAAGTCACTTTGCAGGTTCCTGATTAAATTCATTTGAAGACAGAACTGATACTAGCATGTGGGCATGACGGCATTGCAAAGGAGGCCAACTGCTGGTCTTTCACATTTGATTCAATGAGAGGATGAGCCGCTGACAATTGGCAGATTACGTAAAATTTCCTTTGCTGAAGGAAGCCGCTGCATGTCAGTTGTTTCCATAGTGTAGTGGTTATCACAATCGCTTTACACGCGAAAAGTCCTCGGCTCGAATCCGAGTGGAAACATGGTAGTCTTCTACTTTTGGCACAAGCATCAAATCCAACACACCAGTGAAACCAAGTTGCCCTTGTTCATAAGTCTCACACACTGACACAATGCATGACATTACACAAAGTGTCGGTCTTCACTGTCTTAATAGTTCTACATACTGTATACCTCAAAATTCAACCAGCATGTGAGAAATAAAATTAGCCAAAAGACTAAATGCAAGCAAGGGGCCTGATTTTGATGTTCAATCATCAGATGCTTCTTAGCGGGTGTCCGGAGCAGAGGCCTTGCAGAAGTTGAGTGCTAAATCATTGATCCTACTGAAATGAAACGATACCTTGCCAATCCTATTATGGTAGTGAGAAGAGTCCTGTGAATTGTTACGTCAGGAACACAGTAGTTGCTTTTTGTTTCTGAATCTTGTGTAGTATGACGAAGTGACTTGATTGGTGTGAAGTCACTTTGCAGGTTCCTGATTAATGTCGTTTGAAGACAGAACTGATACTAGCATGTGGGCATGACGGCATTGCAAAGAGGCCAACTGCTGGTTTTTCACATTTGATTCAATGAGAGGATGAGCCGCTGACAATTGGCAGATTACGTAAAATTTCCTTTGCTGAAGGAAGCCATTGTACGTCAGTTGTTTCGATAGTGTAGTGGTTATCACATTCGCTTTACACGCGAAAAATCCTCGGCTCGAATCCGAGTGGAAACATGGTAGTCTTCTACTTTTGGCACAAGCATCAAATCCAACACACCAGTGAAACCAAGTTGCCCTTGTTCATAAGTCTCACACACTGACACAATGCATGACATTACACAAAGTGTCGGTCTTCACTGTCTTAATAGTTCTACATACTGTATACCTCAAAATTCAACCAGCATGTGAGAAATAAAATTAGCCAAAAGACTAAATGCAAGCAAGGGGCCTGATTTTGATGTTCAATCATCAGATGCTTCTTAGCGGGTGTCCGGAGCAGAGGCCTTGCAGAAGTTGAGTGCGAAATCATTGATCCTACTGAAATGAAACGATACCTTGCCAATCCTATTATGGCAGTGAGAAGAGTCCTGTGAATTGTTACGTCAGGAACACAGTAGTTGCTTTTTGTTTCTGAATCTTGTGTAGTATGACGAAGTGACTTGATTGGTGTGAAGTCACTTTGCATGTTCCTGATTAAATTCGTTTGAAGACAGAACTGATACTAGCATGTGGGCATGACGGCATTGCAAAGGAGGCCAACTGCTGGTCTTTCACATTTGATTCAATGAGAGGATGAGCCGCTGACAATTGGCAGATTACGTAAAATTTCCTTTGCTGAAGGAAGCCATTGTATGTCAGTTGTTTCCATAGTGTAGTGGTTATCACGTTCGCCTCACACGCGAAAGGTCCTCGGTTCGAAACCGAGTGGAAACATGTTGGTCTTCTGCTTTTGGCCCAAGCTTCAAATCCAACACACCAGTTAAACCAAGTTGCCCTCGTTCATAAGTCTCACACAATGACAAAAAGCATGGTGTTCCACAAAGTGTCAGCCTTCACTTTCTTAATAGTTCTACATATAGCTCAAAACTCAACCAGCATGTGAGAAATAAAATTAGCCAAAAGAGCATATGCAAGCAAGCGGCCTGATTTTGATGTTCAATCATCAGATGCTTCTTAGCGGGTGTCCGGAGCAGAGGCCTGGCAGAAGTTGAGTGCGAAATCATTGATCCTACTGAAATGAAACGATACCTTGCCAATCCTATCATGGTAGTGAGAAGAGTACTGTGAATTGTTACGTTAGGAACACAGCAGTTGCTTTCTGTTTCTGAATCTTGTGAAGTATGACGAAGTGACTTGATTGGTGTGAAGTCACTTTGCAGGTTCCTGATTAATGTCGTTTGAAGACAGAACTGATACTAGCATGTGGGCATGACGGCATTGCAAAGAGGCCAACTGCTGGTTTTTCACATTTGATTCAATGAGAGGATGAGCCACTGACAATTGGCAGATTACCTAAAATTTCCTTTGCTGAAGGAAGCCATTGCATATCAGTTGTTTCCATAGTGTAGTGGTTATCACATTCGCCTAACACGCGAAAGGTCCTCGGTTCGAAACCGAGTGGAAACATGTTGGTCTTCTGCTTTTGGCCCAAGCTTCAAATCCAACACACCAGTTAAACCAAGTTGCCCTTGTTCATAAGTCTCACACAATGAGAAAATGCATGGTGTTCCACAAAGTGTCAGCCTTCACTTTCTTAATAGTTCTACATACTGCATACTTCAAAATTCAACCAGCATGTGAGAAATAAAATTAGCCAAAAGACTAAATGCAAGCAAGCGGCCTGATTTTGATGTTCAATCATCAGATGCTTCTTAGCGGGTGTCCGGAGCAGAGGCCTTGCAGAAGTTGAGTGCGAAATCATTGATCCTACTGAAATGAAACGATACCTTGCCAATCCTATTATGGTAGTGAGAAGAGTCCTGTGAATTGTTACGTCAGGAACACAGTAGTTGCTTTTTGTTTCTGAATCTTGTGTAGTATGACGAAGTGACTTGATTGGTGTGAAGTCACTTTGCAGGTTCCTGATTAATGTCGTTTGAAGACAGAACTGATACTAGCATGTGGGCATGACGGCATTGCAAAGAGGCCAACTGCTGGTTTTTCACATTTGATTCAATGAGAGGATGAGCCACTGACAATTGGCAGATTACCTAAAATTTCCTTTGCTGAAGGAAGCCATTGCATATCAGTTGTTTCCATAGTGTAGTGGTTATCACATTCGCCTAACACGCGAAAGGTCCTCGGTTCGAAACCGAGTGGAAACATGTTGGTCTTCTGCTTTTGGCCCAAGCTTCAAATCCAACACACCAGTTAAACCAAGTTGCCCTTGTTCATAAGTCTCACACAATGACAAAATGCATGGTGTTCCACAAAGTGTCAGCCTTCACTTTCTTAATAGTTCTACATACTGCATACTTCAAAATTCAACCAGCATGTGAGAAATAAAATTAGCCAAAAGAGCATATGCAAGCAAGCGGCCTGATTTTGATGTTCAATCATCAGATGCTTCTTAGCGGGTGTCCGGAGCAGAGGCCTTGCAGAAGTTGAGTGCGAAATCATTGATCCTACTGAAATGAAACGATACCTTGCCAATCCTATTATGGTAGTGAGAAGAGTCCTGTGAATTGTTACGTCAGGAACACAGTAGTTGCTTTTTGTTTCTGAATCTTGTGTAGTATGACGAAGTGACTTGATTGGTGTGAAGTCACTTTGCAGGTTCCTGATTAAATTCATTTGAAGACAGAACTGATACTAGCATGTGGGCATGACGGCATTGCAAAGAGGCCAAATGCTGGTCTTTCACATTTGATTCAATGAGAGGATGAGCCACTGACAATTGGCAGATTACCTAAAATTTCCTTTGCTGAAGGAAGCCATTGTATGTCAGTTGTTTCCATAGTGTAGTGGTTATCACGTTCGCCTCACACGCGAAAGGTCCTCGGTTCGAAACCGAGTGGAAACATGTTGGTCTTCTGCTTTTGGCCCAAGCTTCAAATCCAACACACCAGTTAAACCAAGTTGCCCTCGTTCATAAGTCTCACACAATGACAAAATGCATGGTGTTCCACAAAGTGTCAGCCTTCACTTTCTTAATAGTTCTACATATAGCTCAAAACTCAACCAGCATGTGAGAAATAAAATTAGCCAAAAGAGCATATGCAAGCAAGCGGCCTGATTTTGATGTTCAATCATCAGATGCTTCTTAGCGGGTGTCCGGAGCAGAGGCCTGGCAGAAGTTGAGTGCGAAATCATTGATCCTACTGAAATGAAACGATACCTTGCCAATCCTATCATGGTAGTGAGAAGAGTACTGTGAATTGTTACATTAGGAACACAGCAGTTGCTTTCTGTTTCTGAATCTTGTGAAGTATGACGAAGTGACTTGATTGGTGTGAAGTCACTTTGCAGGTTCCTGATTAATGTCGTTTGAAGACAGAACTGATACTAGCATGTGGGCATGACGGCATTGCAAAGAGGCCAACTGCTGGTTTTTCACATTTGATTCAATGAGAGGATGAGCCACTGACAATTGGCAGATTACCTAAAATTTCCTTTGCTGAAGGAAGCCATTGCATATCAGTTGTTTTCATAGTGTAGTGGTTATCACATTCGCCTAACACGCGAAAGGTCCTCGGTTCGAAACCGAGTGGAAACATGTTGGTCTTCTGCTTTTGGCCCAAGCTTCAAATCCAACACACCAGTTAAACCAAGTTGCCCTTGTTCATAAGTCTCACACAATGACAAAATGCATGGTGTTCCACAAAGTGTCAGCCTTCACTTTCTTAATAGTTCTACATATAGCTCAAAACTCAACCAGCATGTGAGAAATAAAATTAGCCAAAAGAGCATATGCAAGCAAGCGGCCTGATTTTGATGTTCAATCATCAGATGCTTCTTAGCGGGTGTCCGGAGCAGAGGCCTTGCAGAAGTTGAGAGCGAAATCATTGATCCTACTGAAATGAAACGATACCTTGCCAATCCTATTATGGTAGTGAGAAGAGTCCTGTGAATTGTTACGTCAGGAACACAGTAGTTGCTTTTTGTTTCTGAATCTTGTGTAGTATGACGAAGTGACTTGATTGGTGTGAAGTCACTTTGCAGGTTCCTGATTAAATTCATTTGAAGACAGAACTGATACTAGCATGTGGGCATGACGGCATTGCAAAGGAGGCCAACTGCTGGTCTTTCACATTTGATTCAATGAGAGGATGAGCCGCTGACAATTGGCAGATTACGTAAAATTTCCTTTGCTGAAGGAAGCCATTGCATGTCAGTTGTTTCCATAGTGTAGTGGTTATCACGTTCACCTCACACGCGAAAGGTCCTCGGTTCGAAACCGAGTGGAAACATGTTGGTCTTCTGCTTTTGGCCCAAGCTTCAAATCCAACACACCAGTTAAACCAAGTTGCCCTCGTTCATAAGTCTCACACAATGACAAAATGCATGGTGTTCCACAAAGTGTCAGCCTTCACTTTCTTAATAGTTCTACATACTGTATACTTCAAAATTCAACCAGCATGTGAGAAATAAAATTAGCCAAAAGACTAAATGCAAGCAAGCGGCCTGATTTTGATGTTCAATCATCAGATGCTTCTTAGCGGGTGTCCGGAGCAGAGGCCTTGCAGAAGTTGAGTGCGAAATCATTGATCCTACTGAAATGAAACGATACCTTGCCAATCCTATTATGGTAGTGAGAAGAGTCCTGTGAATTGTTACGTCAGGACCACAGTAGTTGCTTTTTGTTTCTGAATCTTGTGTAGTATGACGAAGTGACTTGATTGGTGTGAAGTCACTTTGCAGGTTCCTGATTAAATTCGTTTGAAGACAGAACTGATACTAGCATGTGGGCATGACGGCATTGCAAAGGAGGCCAACTGCTGGTCTTTCACATTTGATTCAATGAGTGGATGAGCCACTGACAATTGGCAGATTACCTAAAATGTCCTTTGCTGAAGGAAGCCACTGCATGTCAGTTGTTTCCATAGTGTAGTGGTTATCACATTCGCTTTACACGCGAAAAGTCCTCGGCTCGAATCCGAGTGGAAACATGGTAGTCTTCTGCTTTTGGCACAAGCATCAAATCCAACACACCAGTGAAACCAAGTTGCCCTTGTTCATAAGTCTCACACACTGACACAATGCATGACATTACACAAAGTGTCGGTCTTCACTGTCTTAATAGTTCTACATACTGTATACCTCAAAACTCAACCAGCATGTGAGAAATAAAATTAGCCAAAAGACTAAATGCAAGCAAGGGGCCTGATTTTGATGTTCAATCATCAGATGCTTCTTAGCGGGTGTCCAGAGCAGAGGCCTTGCAGAAGTTGAGTGTGAAATCATTGATCCTACTGAAATGAAACGATACCTTGCCAATCCTATTATGGTAGTGAGAAGAGTCCTGTGAATTGTTACGTCAGGAACACAGTAGTTGCTTTTTGTTTCTGAATCTTGTGTAGCATGACGAAGTGACTTGATTGGTGTGAAGTCACTTTGCAGGTTCCTGATTAAATTCGTTTGAAGACAGAACTGATACTAGCATGTGGGCATGACGGCATTGCAAAGGAGGCCAACTGCTGGTCTTTCACATTTGATTCAATGAGAGGATGAGCCGCTGACAATTGGCAGATTACGTAAAATTTCCTTTGCTGAAGGAAGCCATTGTATGTCAGTTGTTTCCATAGTGTAGTGGTTATCACGTTCGCCTCACACGCGAAAGGTCCTCGGTTCGAAACCGAGTGGAAACATGTTGGTCTTCTGCTTTTGGCCCAAGCTTCAAATCCAACACACCAGTTAAACCAAGTTGCCCTCGTTCATAAGTCTCACACAATGACAAAATGCATGGTGTTCCACAAAGTGTCAGCCTTCACTTTCTTAATAGTTCTACATATAGCTCAAAACTCAACCAGCATGTGAGAAATAAAATTAGCCAAAAGACTAAATGCAAGCAAGGGGCCTGATTTTGATGTTCAATCATCAGATGCTTCTTAGCGGGTGTCCGGAGCAGAGGCCTTGCAGAAGTTGAGTGCGAAATCATTGATCCTACTGAAATGAAACGATACCTTGCCAATCCTATTATGGCAGTGAGAAGAGTCCTGTGAATTGTTACGTCAGGAACACAGTAGTTGCTTTTTGTTTCTGAATCTTGTGTAGTATGACGAAGTGACTTGATTGGTGTGAAGTCACTTTGCATGTTCCTGATTAAATTCGTTTGAAGACAGAACTGATACTAGCATGTGGGCATGACGGCATTGCAAAGGAGGCCAACTGCTGGTCTTTCACATTTGATTCAATGAGAGGATGAGCCGCTGACAATTGGCAGATTACGTAAAATTTCCTTTGCTGAAGGAAGCCATTGTATGTCAGTTGTTTCCATAGTGTAGTGGTTATCACGTTCGCCTAACACGCGAAAGGTCCTCGTTTCGAAACCGAGTGGAAACATGTTGGTCTTCTGCTTTTGGCCCAAGCTTCAAATCCAACACACCAGTTAAACCAAGTTGCCCTCGTTCATAAGTCTCACACAATGACAAAATGCATGGTGTTCCACAAAGTGTCAGCCTTCACTTTCTTAATAGTTCTACATATAGCTCAAAACTCAACCAGCATGTGAGAAATAAAATTAGCCAAAAGACTAAATGCAAGCAAGGGGCCTGATTTTGATGTTCAATCATCAGATGCTTCTTAGCGGGTGTCCGGAGCAGAGGCCTTGCAGAAGTTGAGTGCGAAATCATTGATCCTACTGAAATGAAACGATACCTTGCCAATCCTATTATGGCAGTGAGAAGAGTCCTGTGAATTGTTACGTCAGGAACACAGTAGTTGCTTTTTGTTTCTGAATCTTGTGTAGTATGACGAAGTGACTTGATTGGTGTGAAGTCACTTTGCATGTTCCTGATTAAATTCGTTTGAAGACAGAACTGATACTAGCATGTGGGCATGACGGCATTGCAAAGGAGGCCAACTGCTGGTCTTTCACATTTGATTCAATGAGAGGATGAGCCGCTGACAATTGGCAGATTACGTAAAATTTCCTTTGCTGAAGGAAGCCATTGTATGTCAGTTGTTTCCATAGTGTAGTGGTTATCACGTTCGCCTCACACGCGAAAGGTCCTCGGTTCGAAACCGAGTGGAAACATGTTGGTCTTCTGCTTTTGGCCCAAGCTTCAAATCCAACACACCAGTTAAACCAAGTTGCCCTCGTTCATAAGTCTCACACAATGACAAAAAGCATGGTGTTCCACAAAGTGTCAGCCTTCACTTTCTTAATAGTTCTACATATAGCTCAAAACTCAACCAGCATGTGAGAAATAAAATTAGCCAAAAGAGCATATGCAAGCAAGCGGCCTGATTTTGATGTTCAATCATCAGATGCTTCTTAGCGGGTGTCCGGAGCAGAGGCCTGGCAGAAGTTGAGTGCGAAATCATTGATCCTACTGAAATGAAACGATACCTTGCCAATCCTATCATGGTAGTGAGAAGAGTACTGTGAATTGTTACGTTAGGAACACAGCAGTTGCTTTCTGTTTCTGAATCTTGTGAAGTATGACGAAGTGACTTGATTGGTGTGAAGTCACTTTGCAGGTTCCTGATTAATGTCGTTTGAAGACAGAACTGATACTAGCATGTGGGCATGACGGCATTGCAAAGAGGCCAACTGCTGGTTTTTCACATTTGATTCAATGAGAGGATGAGCCACTGACAATTGGCAGATTACCTAAAATTTCCATTGCTGAAGGAAGCCGTTGCATATCAGTTGTTTCCATAGTGTAGTGGTTATCACATTCGCCTAACACGCGAAAGGTCCTCGGTTCGAAACCGAGTGGAAACATGTTGGTCTTCTGCTTTTGGCCCAAGCTTCAAATCCAACACACCAGTTAAACCAAGTTGCCCTTGTTCATAAGTCTCACACAATGACAAAATGCATGGTGTTCCACAAAGTGTCAGCCTTCACTTTCTTAATAGTTCTACATATAGCTCAAAACTCAACCAGCATGTGAGAAATAAAATTAGCCAAAAGAGCATATGCAAGCAAGCGGCCTGATTTTGATGTTCAATCATCAGATGCTTCTTAGCGGGTGTCCGGAGCAGAGGCCTGGCAGAAGTTGAGTGCGAAATCATTGATCCTACTGAAATGAAACGATACCTTGCCAATCCTATCATGGTAGTGAGAAGAGTACTGTGAATTGTTACGTTAGGAACACAGCAGTTGCTTTCTGTTTCTGAATCTTGTTAAGTATGACGAAGTGACTTGATTGGTGTGAAGTCACTTTGCAGGTTCCTGATTAATGTCGTTTGAAGACAGAACTGATACTAGCATGTGGGCATGACGGCATTGCAAAGAGGCCAACTGCTGGTTTTTCACATTTGATTCAATGAGAGGATGAGCCACTGACAATTGGCAGATTACCTAAAATTTCCTTTGCTGAAGGAAGCCATTGCATATCAGTTGTTTCCATAGTGTAGTGGTTATCACATTCGCCTAACACGCGAAAGGTCCTCGGTTCGAAACCGAGTGGAAACATGTTGGTCTTCTGCTTTTGGCCCAAGCTTCAAATCCAACACACCAGTTAAACCAAGTTGCCCTCGTTCATAAGTCTCACACAATGACAAAATGCATGGTGTTCCACAAAGTGTCAGCCTTCACTTTCTTAATAGTTCTACATACCGCATACTTCAAAATTCAACCAGCATGTGAGAAATAAAATTAGCCAAAAGACTAAATGCAAGCAAGCGGCCTGATTTTGATGTTCAATCATCAGATGCTTCTTAGCGGGTGTCCGGAGCAGAGGCCTTGCAGAAGTTGAGTGCGAAATCATTGATCCTACTGAAATGAAACGATACCTTGCCAATCCTATTATGGTAGTGAGAAGAGTCCTGTGAATTGTTACGTCAGGAACACAGTAGTTGCTTTTTGATTCTGAATCTTGTGTAGTATGACGAAGTGACTTGATTGGTGTGAAGTCACTTTGCAGGTTCCTGATTAAATTCGTTTGAAGACAGAACTGATACTAGCATGTGGGCATGACGGCATTGCAAAGGAGGCCAACTGCTGGTCTTTCACATTTGATTCAATGAGAGGATGAGCCGCTGACAATTGGCAGATTACGTAAAATTTCCATTGCTGAAGGAAGCCATTATACGTCAGATGTTTCCATAGTGTAGTGGTTATCACGTTCGCCTCACACGCGAAAGGTCCTCGGTTCGAAACCGAGTGGAAACATGTTGGTCTTCTGCTTTTGGCCCAAGCTTCAAATCCAACACACCAGTTAAACCAAGTTGCCCTTGTTCATAAGTCTCACACAATGACAAAATGCATGGTGTTCCACAAAGTGTCAGCCTTCACTTTCTTAATAGTTCTACATATAGCTCAAAACTCAACCAGCATGTGAGAAATAAAATTAGCCAAAAGAGCATATGCAAGCAAGCGGCCTGATTTTGATGTTCAATCATCAGATGCTTCTTAGCGGGTGTCCGGAGCAGAGGCCTTGCAGAAGTTGAGTGCGAAATCATTGATCCTACTGAAATGAAACGATACCTTGCCAATCCTATTATGGTAGTGAGAAGAGTCCTGTGAATTGTTACGTCAGGAACACAGTAGTTGCTTTTTGTTTCTGAATCTTGTGTAGTATGACGAAGTGACTTGATTGGTGTGAAGTCACTTTGCAGGTTCCTGATTAAATTCATTTGAAGACAGAACTGATACTAGCATGTGGGCATGACGGCATTGCAAAGAGGCCAAATGCTGGTCTTTCACATTTGATTCAATGAGAGGATGAGCCACTGACAATTGGCAGATTACCTAAAATTTCCTTTGCTGAAGGAAGCCATTGTATGTCAGTTGTTTCCATAGTGTAGTGGTTATCACGTTCGCCTCACACGCGAAAGGTCCTCGGTTCGAAACCGAGTGGAAACATGTTGGTCTTCTGCTTTTGGCCCAAGCTTCAAATCCAACACACCAGTTAAACCAAGTTGCCCTCGTTCATAAGTCTCACACAATGACAAAATGCATGGTGTTCCACAAAGTGTCAGCCTTCACTTTCTTAATAGTTCTACATATAGCTCAAAACTCAACCAGCATGTGAGAAATAAAATTAGCCAAAAGAGCATATGCAAGCAAGCGGCCTGATTTTGATGTTCAATCATCAGATGCTTCTTAGCGGGTGTCCGGAGCAGAGGCCTGGCAGAAGTTGAGTGCGAAATCATTGATCCTACTGAAATGAAACGATACCTTGCCAATCCTATCATGGTAGTGAGAAGAGTACTGTGAATTGTTACATTAGGAACACAGCAGTTGCTTTCTGTTTCTGAATCTTGTGAAGTATGACGAAGTGACTTGATTGGTGTGAAGTCACTTTGCAGGTTCCTGATTAATGTCGTTTGAAGACAGAACTGATACTAGCATGTGGGCATGACGGCATTGCAAAGAGGCCAACTGCTGGTTTTTCACATTTGATTCAATGAGAGGATGAGCCACTGACAATAGGCAGATTACCTAAAATTTCCTTTGCTGAAGGAAGCCATTGCATATCAGTTGTTTTCATAGTGTAGTGGTTATCACATTCGCCTAACACGCGAAAGGTCCTCGGTTCGAAACCGAGTGGAAACATGTTGGTCTTCTGCTTTTGGCCCAAGCTTCAAATCCAACACACCAGTTAAACCAAGTTGCCCTTGTTCATAAGTCTCACACAATGACAAAATGCATGGTGTTCCACAAAGTGTCAGCCTTCACTTTCTTAATAGTTCTACATATAGCTCAAAACTCAACCAGCATGTGAGAAATAAAATTAGCCAAAAGAGCATATGCAAGCAAGCGGCCTGATTTTGATGTTCAATCATCAGATGCTTCTTAGCGGGTGTCCGGAGCAGAGGCCTTGCAGAAGTTGAGTGCGAAATCATTGATCCTACTGAAATGAAACGATACCTTGCCAATCCTATTATGGTAGTGAGAAGAGTCCTGTGAATTGTTACGTCAGGAACACAGTAGTTGCTTTTTGTTTCTGAATCTTGTGTAGTATGACGAAGTGACTTGATTGGTGTGAAGTCACTTTGCAGGTTCCTGATTAAATTCATTTGAAGACAGAACTGATACTAGCATGTGGGCATGACGGCATTGCAAAGGAGGCCAACTGCTGGTCTTTCACATTTGATTCAATGAGAGGATGAGCCGCTGACAATTGGCAGATTACGTAAAATTTCCTTTGCTGAAGGAAGCCATTGCATGTCAGTTGTTTCCATAGTGTAGTGGTTATCACGTTCACCTCACACGCGAAAGGTCCTCGGTTCGAAACCGAGTGGAAACATGTTGGTCTTCTGCTTTTGGCCCAAGCTTCAAATCCAACACACCAGTTAAACCAAGTTGCCCTCGTTCATAAGTCTCACACAATGACAAAATGCATGGTGTTCCACAAAGTGTCAGCCTTCACTTTCTTAATAGTTCTACATACTGTATACTTCAAAATTCAACCAGCATGTGAGAAATAAAATTAGCCAAAAGACTAAATGCAAGCAAGCGGCCTGATTTTGATGTTCAATCATCAGATGCTTCTTAGCGGGTGTCCGGAGCAGAGGCCTTGCAGAAGTTGAGTGCGAAATCATTGATCCTACTGAAATGAAACGATACCTTGCCAATCCTATTATGGTAGTGAGAAGAGTCCTGTGAATTGTTACGTCAGGACCACAGTAGTTGCTTTTTGTTTCTGAATCTTGTGTAGTATGACGAAGTGACTTGATTGGTGTGAAGTCACTTTGCAGGTTCCTGATTAAATTCGTTTGAAGACAGAACTGATACTAGCATGTGGGCATGACGGCATTGCAAAGGAGGCCAACTGCTGGTCTTTCACATTTGATTCAATGAGTGGATGAGCCACTGACAATTGGCAGATTACCTAAAATGTCCTTTGCTGAAGGAAGCCACTGCATGTCAGTTGTTTCCATAGTGTAGTGGTTATCACATTCGCTTTACACGCGAAAAGTCCTCGGCTCGAATCCGAGTGGAAACATGGTAGTCTTCTGCTTTTGGCACAAGCATCAAATCCAACACACCAGTGAAACCAAGTTGCCCTTGTTCATAAGTCTCACACACTGACACAATGCATGACATTACACAAAGTGTCGGTCATCACTGTCTTAATAGTTCTACATACTGTATACCTCAAAATTCAACCAGCATGTGAGAAATAAAATTAGCCAAAAGACTAAATGCAAGCAAGGGGCCTGATTTTGATGTTCAATCATCAGATGCTTCTTAGCGGGTGTCTAGAGCAGAGGCCTTGCAGAAGTTGAGTGCGAAATCATTGATCCTACTGAAATGAAACGATACCTTGCCAATCCTATTATGGTAGTGAGAAGAGTCCTGTGAATTGTTACGTCAGGAACACAGTAGTTGCTTTTTGTTTCTGAATCTTGTGTAGTATGACGAAGTGACTTGATTGGTGTGAAGTCACTTTGCAGGTTCCTGATTAAATTCGTTTGAAGACAGAACTGATACTAGCATGTGGGCATGACGGCATTGCAAAGGAGGCCAACTGCTGGTCTTTCACATTTGATTCAATGAGAGGATGAGCCGCTGACAATTGGCAGATTACGTAAAATTTCCTTTGCTGAAGGAAGCCATTGTATGTCAGTTGTTTCCATAGTGTAGTGGTTATCACGTTCGCCTCACACGCGAAAGGTCCTCGGTTCGAAACCGAGTGGAAACATGTTGGTCTTTTGCTTTTGGCCCAAGCTTCAAATCCAACACACCAGTTAAACCAAGTTGCCCTCGTTCATAAGTCTCACACAATGACAAAATGCATGGTGTTCCACAAAGTGTCAGCCTTCACTTTCTTAATAGTTCTACATATAGCTCAAAACTCAACCAGCATGTGAGAAATAAAATTAGCCAAAAGAGCATATGCAAGCAAGCGGCCTGATTTTGATGTTCAATCATCAGATGCTTCTTAGCGGGTGTCCGGAGCAGAGGCCTGGCAGAAGTTGAGTGCGAAATCATTGATCCTACTGAAATGAAACGATACCTTGCCAATCCTATCATGGTAGTGAGAAGAGTACTGTGAATTGTTACATTAGGAACACAGCAGTTGCTTTCTGTTTCTGAATCTTGTGAAGTATGACGAAGTGACTTGATTGGTGTGAAGTGACTTTGCAGGTTCCTGATTAATGTCGTTTGAAGACAGAACTGATACTAGCATGTGGGCATGACGGCATTGCAAAGAGGCCAACTGCTGGTTTTTCACATTTGATTCAATGAGAGGATGAGCCACTGACAATTGGCAGATTACCTAAAATTTCCTTTGCTGAAGGAAGCCATTGCATATCAGTTGTTTTCATAGTGTAGTGGTTATCACATTCGCCTAACACGCGAAAAGTCCTCGGTTCGAAACCGAGTGGAAACATGTTGGTCTTCTGCTTTTGGCCCAAGCTTCAAATCCAACATACCAGTTAAACCAAGTTGCCCTTGTTCATAAGTCTCACACAATGACAAAATGCATGGTGTTCCACAAAGTGTCAGCCTTCACTTTCTTAATAGTTCTACATACTGTATACTTCAAAATTCAACCAGCATGTGAGAAATAAAATTAGCCAAAAGACTAAATGCAAGCAAGCGGCCTGATTTTGATGTTCAATCATCAGATGCTTCTTAGCGGGTGTCCGGAGCAGAGGCCTTGCAGAAGTTGAGTGCGAAATCATTGATCCTACTGAAATGAAACGATACCTTGCCAATCCTATTATGGTAGTGAGAAGAGTCCTGTGAATTGTTACGTCAGGACCACAGTAGTTGCTTTTTGTTTCTGAATCTTGTGTAGTATGACGAAGTGACTTGATTGGTGTGAAGTCACTTTGCAGGTTCCTGATTAAATTCGTTTGAAGACAGAACTGATACTAGCATGTGGGCATGACGGCATTGCAAAGGAGGCCAACTGCTGGTCTTTCACATTTGATTCAATGAGAGGATGAGCCACTGACAATTGGCAGATTACCTAAAATGTCCTTTGCTGAAGGAAGCCACTGCATGTCAGTTGTTTCCATAGTGTAGTGGTTATCACATTCGCTTTACACGCGAAAAGTCCTCGGCTCGAATCCGAGTGGAAACATGGTAGTCTTCTGCTTTTGGCACAAGCATCAAATCCAACACACCAGTGAAACCAAGTTGCCCTTGTTCATAAGTCTCACACACTGACACAATGCATGACATTACACAAAGTGTCGGTCTTCACTGTCTTAATAGTTCTACATACTGTATACCTCAAAACTCAACCAGCATGTGAGAAATAAAATTAGCCAAAAGACTAAATGCAAGCAAGGGGCCTGATTTTGATGTTCAATCATCAGATGCTTCTTAGCGGGTGTCCAGAGCAGAGGCCTTGCAGAAGTTGAGTGTGAAATCATTGATCCTACTGAAATGAAACGATACCTTGCCAATCCTATTATGGTAGTGAGAAGAGTCCTGTGAATTGTTACGTCAGGAACACAGTAGTTGCTTTTTGTTTCTGAATCTTGTGTAGCATGACGAAGTGACTTGATTGGTGTGAAGTCACTTTGCAGGTTCCTGATTAAATTCGTTTGAAGACAGAACTGATACTAGCATGTGGGCATGACGGCATTGCAAAGGAGGCCAACTGCTGGTCTTTCACATTTGATTCAATGAGAGGATGAGCCGCTGACAATTGGCAGATTACGTAAAATTTCCTTTGCTGAAGGAAGCCATTGTATGTCAGTTGTTTCCATAGTGTAGTGGTTATCACGTTCGCCTCACACGCGAAAGGTCCTCGGTTCGAAACCGAGTGGAAACATGTTGGTCTTCTGCTTTTGGCCCAAGCTTCAAATCCAACACACCAGTTAAACCAAGTTGCCCTCGTTCATAAGTCTCACACAATGACAAAATGCATGGTGTTCCACAAAGTGTCAGCCTTCACTTTCTTAATAGTTCTACATATAGCTCAAAACTCAACCAGCATGTGAGAAATAAAATTAGCCAAAAGAGCATATGCAAGCAAGCGGCCTGATTTTGATGTTCAATCATCAGATGCTTCTTAGCGGGTGTCCGGAGCAGAGGCCTGGCAGAAGTTGAGTGCGAAATCATTGATCCTACTGAAATGAAACGATACCTTGCCAATCCTATCATGGTAGTGAGAAGAGTACTGTGAATTGTTACATTAGGACCACAGTAGTTGCTTTCTGTTTCTGAATCTTGTGTAGTATGACGAAGTGACTTGATTGGTGTGAAGTCACATTGCAGGTTCCTGATTAAATTCGTTTGAAGACAGAACTGATACTAGCATGTGGGCATGACGGCATTGCAAAGGAGGCCAACTGCTGGTCTTTCACATTTGATTCAATGAGAGGATGAGCCACTGACAATTGGCAGATTACCTAAAATGTCCTTTGCTGAAGGAAGTCACTGCATGTCAGTTGTTTCCATAGTGTAGTGGTTATCACATTCGCTTTACACGCGAAAAGTCCTCGGCTCGAATCCGAGTGGAAACATGGCAGTCTTCTGCTTTTGGCACAAGCATCAAATCCAACACACCAGTGAAACCAAGTTGCCCTTGTTCATAAGTCTCACACACTGACACAATGCATGACATTACACAAAGTGTCGGGCTTCACTGTCTTAATAGTTCTACATACTGTATACCTCAAAATTCAACCAGCATGTGAGAAATAAAATTAGCCAAAAGACTAAATGCAAGCAAGGGGCCTGATTTTGATGTTCAATCATCAGATGCTTCTTAGCGGGTGTCCGGAGCAGAGGCCTTGCAGAAGTTGAGTGCGAAATCATTGATCCTACTGAAATGAAACGATACCTTGCCAATCCTATTATGGTAGTGAGAAGAGTCCTGTGAATTGTTACGTTAGGAACACAGCAGTTGCTTTCTGTTTCTGAATCTTGTGAAGTATGACGAAGTGACTTGATTGGTGTGAAGTCACTTTGCAGGTTCCTGATTAATGTCGTTTGAAGACAGAACTGATACTAGCATGTGGGCATGACGGCATTGCAAAGAGGCCAACTGCTGGTTATTCACATTTGATTCAATGAGAGGATGAGCCGCTGACAATTGGCAGATTACGTAAAATTTCCTTTGCTGAAGGAAGCCATTGCATATCAATTGTTTCCATAGTGCAGTGATTATCACATTCGCCTAACACGCGAAAGGTCCTCGGTTCGAAACCGAGTGGAAACATGTTGGTCTTCTGCTTTTGGCCCAAGCTTCAAATCCAACACACCAGTTAAACCAAGATGCCCTCGTTCATAAGTCTCACACAATGACAAAATGCATGGTGTTCCACAAAGTGTCAGCCTTCACTTTCTTAATAGTTCTACATATAGCTCAAAAGTCAACCAGCATGTGAGAAATAAAATTAGCCAAAAGACTAAATGCAAGCAAGCGGCCTGATTTTGATGTTCAATCATCAGATGCTTCTTAGCGGGTGTCCGGAGCAGAGGCCTTGCAGAAGTTGAGTGCGAAATCATTGATCCTACTGAAATGAAACGATACCTTGCCAATCCTATCATGGTAGTGAGAAGAGTACTGTGAATTGTTACGTTAGGAACACAGCAGTTGCTTTCTGTTTCTGAATCTTGTGAAGTATGACGAAGTGACTTGATTGGTGTGAAGTCACTTTGCAGGTTCCTGATTAAAGTCGTTTGAAGACAGAACTGATACTAGCATGTGGGCATGACGGCATTGCAAAGAGGCCAACTGCTGGTTTTTCACATTTGATTCAATGAGAGGATGAGCCACTGACAATTGGCAGATTACCTAAAATTTCCTTTGCTGAAGGAAGCCACTGCATGTCAGTTGTTTCCATAGTGTAGTGGTTATCACATTCGCCTTACACACGAAAAGTCCTCGGCTCGAATCCGAGTGGAAACATGGTAGTCTTCTGCTTTTGGCACAAGCATCAAATCCAACACACCAGTGAAACCAAGTTGCCCTTGTTCATAAGTCTCACACACTGACACAATGCATGACATTACACAAAGTGTCGGTCTTCACTGTCTTAATAGTTCTACATACTGTATACCTCAATATTCAACCAGCATGTGAGAAATAAAATTAGCCAAAAGAGCATATGCAAGCAAGCGGCCTGATTTTGATGTTCAATCATCAGATGCTTCTTAGCGGGTGTCCGGAGCAGAGGCCTGGCAGAAGTTGAGTGCGAAATCATTGATCCTACTGAAATGAAACGATACCTTGCCAATCCTATCATGGTAGTGAGAAGAGTACTGTGAATTGTTACGTTAGGAACACAGCAGTTGCTTTCTGTTTCTGAATCTTGTGAAGTATGACGAAGTGACTTGATTGGTGTGAAGTCACTTTGCAGGTTCCTGATTAATGTCGTTTGAAGACAGAACTGATACTAGCATGTGGGCATGACGGCATTGCAAAGGAGGCCAACTGCTGGTATTTCACATTTGATTCAATGAGAGGATGAGCCGCTGACAATTGTCAGATTACGTAAAATTTCCTTTGCTGAAGGAAGCCATTGCATGTCAGTTGTTTCCATAGTGTAGTGGTTATCACGTTCGCCTCACACGCGAAAGGTCCTCGGTTCGAAACCGAGTGGAAACATGTTGGTCTTCTGCTTTTGGCCCAAGCTTCAAATCCAACACACCAGTTAAACCAAGTTGCCCTTGTTCATAAGTCTCACACAATGACAAAATGCATGGTGTTCCACAAAGTGTCAGCCTTCACTTTCTTAATAGTTCTACATATAGCTCAAAACTCAACCAGCATGTGAGAAATAAAATTAGCCAAAAGAGCATATGCAAGCAAGTGGCCTGATTTTGATGTTCAATCATCAGATGCTTCTTAGCGGGTGTCCGGAGCAGAGGCCTTGCAGAAGTTGAGTGCGAAATCATTGATCCTACTGAAATGAAACGATACCTTGCCAATCCTATTATGGTAGTGAGAAGAGTCCTGTGAATTGTTACGTCAGGAACACAGTAGTTGCTTTTTGTTTCTGAATCTTGTGTAGTATGACGAAGTGACTTGATTGGTGTGAAGTCACTTTGCAGGTTCCTGATTAAATTCATTTGAAGACAGAACTGATACTAGCATGTGGGCATGACGGCATTGCAAAGAGGCCAAATGCTGGTCTTTCACATTTGATTCAATGAGAGGATGAGCCACTGACAATTGGCAGATTACCTAAAATTTCCTTTGCTGACGGAAGCCATTGCATATCAGTTGTTTCCATAGTGTAGTGATTATCACGTTCGCCTCACACGCGAAAGGTCCTCGGTTCGAAACCGAGTGGAAACATGTTGGTCTTCTGCTTTTGGCCCAAGCTTCAAATCCAACACACCAGTTAAACCAAGTTGCCGTCGTTCATGAGTCTCACACAATGACAAAATGCATGGTGTTCCAGAAAGATTCAGCCTTCACTTTCTTAATAGTTCTACATATTGCTCAAAACTCAACCAGCATGTGAGAAATAAAATTAGCCAAAAGAGCATATGCAAGCAAGCGGCCTGATTTTGATGTTCAATCATCAGATGCTTCTTAGCGGGTGTCCGGAGCAGAGGCCTTGCAGAAGTTGAGTGCGAAGTCATTGATCCTACTGAAATGAAACGATACCTTGCCAATCCTATCATGGTAGTGAGAAGAGTACTGTGAATTGTTACGTTAGGAACACAGCAGTTGCTTTCTGTTTCTGAATCTTGTGTAGTATGACGAAGTGACTTGATTGGTGTGAAGTCACTTTGCAGGTTCCTGATTAAATTCGTTTGAAGACAGAACTGATACTAGCATGTGGGCATGACGGCATTGCAAAGGAGGCCAACTGCTGGTTTTTCACATTTGATTCAATGAGAGGATGAGCCACTGACAATTGGCAGATTACCTAAAATGTCCTTTGCTGAAGGAAGCCACTGCATATCAGTTGTTTCCATAGTGTAGTGGTTATCACATTCGCCTTACACACGAAAAGTCCTCGGCTCGAATCCGAGTGGAAACATGGTAGTCTTCTGCTTTTGGCACAAGCATCAAATCCAACACACCAGTGAAACCAAGTTGCCCTTGTTCATAAGTCTCACACACTGACACAATGCATGACATTACACAAAGTGTCGGTCTTCACTGTCTTAATAGTTCTACATACTGTATACCTCAAAATTCAAAGAGCATGTGAGAAATAAAATTAGCCAAAAGACTAAATGCAAGCAAGGGGCCTGATTTTGATGTTCAATCATCAGATGCTTCTTAGCGGGTGTCCGGAGCAGAGGCCTTGCAGAAGTTGAGTGCGAAATCATTGATCCTACTGAAATGAAACGATACCTTGCCAATCCTATTATGGTAGTGAGAAGAGTCCTGTGAATTGTTACATCAGGAACACAGTAGTTGCTTTTTGTTTCTGAATCTTGTGTAGTATGACGAAGTGACTTGATTGGTGTGATGTCACTTTGCAGGTTCCTGATTAAATTCATTTAAAGACAGAACTGATACTAGCATGTGGGCATGACGGCATTGCAAAGGAGGCCAACTGCTGGTCTTTCACATTTGATTCAATGAGAGGATGAGCCGCTGACAATTGGCAGATTACGTAAAATTTCCTTTGCTGAAGGAAGCCATTGTATGTCAGTTGTTTCCATAGTGTAGTGGTTATCACGTTCGCCTCACACGCGAAAGGTCCTCGGTTCGAAACCGAGTGGAAACATGTTGGTCTTCTGCTTTTGGCCCAAGCTTCAAATCCAACACACCAGTTAAACCAAGTTGCCCTCGTTCATAAGTCTCACACAATGACAAAATGCATGGTGTTCCACAAAGTGTCAGCCTTCACTTTCTTAATAGTTCTACATATAGCTCAAAACTCAACCAGCATGTGAGAAATAAAATTAGCCAAAAGACTAAATGCAAGCAAGGGGCCTGATTTTGATGTTCAATCATCAGATGCTTCTTAGCGGGTGTCCGGAGCAGAGGCCTGGCAGAAGTTGAGTGCGAAATCATTGATCCTACTGAAATGAAACGATACCTTGCCAATCCTATCATGGTAGTGAGAAGAGTACTGGGAATTGTTACGTTAGGAACACAGCAGTTGCTTTCTGTTTCTGAATCTTGTGAAGTATGACGAAGTGACTTGATTGGTGTGAAGTCACTTTGCAGGTTCCTGATTAATGTCGTTTGAAGACAGAACTGATTGTAGCATGTGGGCATGACGGCATTGCAAAGAGGCCAACTGCTGGTTTTTCACATTTGATTCAATGAGAGGATGAGCCACTGACAATTGGCAGATTACCTAAAATTTCCTTTGCTGAAGGAAGCCACTGCATGTCAGTTGTTTCCATAGTGTAGTGGTTATCACATTCGCTTTACACGTGAAAAGTCCTCGGCTCGAATCCGAGTGGAAACATGGTAGTCTTCTGCTTTTGGCACAAGCATCAAATCCAACACACCAGTGAAACCAAGTTGCCCTTGTTCATAAGTCTCACACACTGACACAATGCATGACATTACACAAAGTGTCGGTCTTCACTGTCTTAATAGTTCTACATACTGTATACCTCAAAATTCAAAGAGCATGTGAGAAATAAAATTAGCCAAAAGACTAAATGCAAGCAAGGGGCCTGATTTTGATGTTCAATCATCAGATGCTTCTTAGCGGGTGTCCGGAGCAGAGGCCTTGCAGAAGTTGAGTGCGAAATCATTGATCCTACTGAAATGAAACGATACCTTGCCAATCCTATTATGGTAGTGAGAAGAGTCCTGTGAATTGTTACATCAGGAACACAGTAGTTGCTTTTTGTTTCTGAATCTTGTGTAGTATGACGAAGTGACTTGATTGGTGTGATGTCACTTTGCAGGTTCCTGATTAAATTCATTTGAAGACAGAACTGATACTAGCATGTGGGCATGACGGCATTGCAAAGGAGGCCAACTGCTGGTCTTTCACATTTGATTCAATGAGAGGATGAGCAGCTGACAATTGGCAGATTACGTAAAATTTCCTTTGCTGAAGGAAGCCATTGTATGTCAGTTGTTTCCATAGTGTAGTGGTTATCAAGTTCGCCTCACACGTGAAAGGTCCTCGGTTCGAAACCGAGTGGAAACATGTTGGTCTTCTGCTTTTGGCCCAAGCTTCAAATCCAACACACCAGTGAAACCAAGTTGCCCTTGTTCATAAGTCTCACACACTGACACAATGCATGACATTACACAAAGTGTCGGTCTTCACTGTCTTAATAGTTCTACATACTGTATACCTCAAAATTCAAAGAGCATGTGAGAAATAAAATTAGCCAAAAGACTAAATGCAAGCAAGGGGCCTGATTTTGATGTTCAATCATCAGATGCTTCTTAGCGGGTGTCCGGAGCAGAGGCCTTGCAGAAGTTGAGTGCGAAATCATTGATCCTACTGAAATGAAACGATACCTTGCCAATCCTATTATGGTAGTGAGAAGAGTCCTGTGAATTGTTACATCAGGAACACAGTAGTTGCTTTTTGTTTCTGAATCTTGTGTAGTATGACGAAGTGACTTGATTGGTGTGATGTCACTTTGCAGGTTCCTGATTAAATTCATTTGAAGACAGAACTGATACTAGCATGTGGGCATGACGGCATTGCAAAGGAGGCCAACTGCTGGTCTTTCACATTTGATTCAATGAGAGGATGAGCCGCTGACAATTGGCAGATTACGTAAAATTTCCTTTGCTGAAGGAAGCCATTGTATGTCAGTTGTTTCCATAGTGTAGTGGTTATCACGTTCGCCTCACACGCGAAAGGTCCTCGGTTCGAAACCGAGTGGAAACATGTTGGTCTTCTGCTTTTGGCCCAAGCTTCAAATCTAACACACCAGTTAAACCAAGTTGCCCTCGTTCATAAGTCTCACACAATGACAAAATGCATGGTGTTCCACAAAGTGTCAGCCTTCGCTTTCTTAATAGTTCTACATATAGCTCAAAACTCAACCAGCATGTGAGAAATAAAATTAGCCAAAAGAGCATATGCAAGCAAGCGGCCTGATTTTGATGTTCAATCATCAGATGCTTCTTAGCGGGTGTCCGGAGCAGAGGCCTGGCAGAAGTTGAGTGCGAAATCATTGATCCTACTGAAATGAAACGATACCTTGCCAATCCTATCATGGTAGTGAGAAGAGTACTGGGAATTGTTACGTTAGGAACACAGCAGTTGCTTTCTGTTTCTGAATCTTGTGAAGTATGACGAAGTGACTTGATTGGTGTGAAGTCACTTTGCAGGTTCCTGATTAATGTCGTTTGAAGACAGAACTGATTGTAGCATGTGGGCATGACGGCATTGCAAAGAGGCCAACTGCTGGTTTTTCACATTTGATTCAATGAGAGGATGAGCCACTGACAATTGGCAGATTACCTAAAATTTCCTTTGCTGAAGGAAGCCATTGCATATCAGTTGTTTCCATAGTGTAGTGGTTATCACATTCGCCTAACACGCGAAAGGTCCTCGGTTCGAAACCGAGTGGAAACATGTTGGTCTTCTGCTTTTGGCGCAAGCTTCAAATCCAACACACCAGTTAAACCAAGTTGCCCTTGTTCATAAGTCTCACACAATGACAAAATGCATGGTGTTCCACAAAGTGTCAGCCTTCACTTTCTTAATAGTTCTACATATAGCTCAAAACTCAACCAGCATGTGAGAAATAAAATTAGCCAAAAGAGCATATGCAAGCAAGCGGCCTGATTTTGATGTTCAATCATCAGATGCTTCTTAGCGGGTGTCCGGAGCAGAGGCCTTGCAGAAGTTGAGTGCGAAATCATTGATCCTACTGAAATGAAACGATACCTTGCCAATCCTATTATGGTAGTGAGAAGAGTCCTGTGAATTGTTACGTCAGGAACACAGTAGTTGCTTTTTGTTTCTGAATCTTGTGTAGTATGACGAAGTGACTTGATTGGTGTGAAGTCACTTTGCAGGTTCCTGATTAAATTCATTTGAAGACAGAACTGATACTAGCATGTGGGCATGACGGCATTGCAAAGGAGGCCAACTGCTGGTCTTTCACATTTGATTCAATGAGAGGATGAGCCGCTGACAATTGGCAGATTACGTAAAATTTCCTTTGCTGAAGGAAGCCATTGTATGTCAGTTGTTTCCATAGTGTAGTGGTTATCAAGTTCGCCTCACACGCGAAAGGTCCTCGGTTCGAAACCGAGTGGAAACATGTTGGTCTTCTGCTTTTGGCCCAAGCTTCAAATCCAACACACCAGTTAAACCAAGTTGCCCTCGTTCATAAGTCTCACACAATGACAAAATGCATGGTGTTCCACAAAGTGTCAGCCTTCGCTTTCTTAATAGTTCTACATATAGCTCAAAACTCAACCAGCATGTGAGAAATAAAATTAGCCAAAAGAGCATATGCAAGCAAGCGGCCTGATTTTGATGTTCAATCATCAGATGCTTCTTAGCGGGTGTCCGGAGCAGAGGCCTGGCAGAAGTTGAGTGCGAAATCATTGATCCTACTGAAATGAAACGATACCTTGCCAATCCTATCATGGTAGTGAGAAGAGTACTGGGAATTGTTACGTTAGGAACACAGCAGTTGCTTTCTGTTTCTGAATCTTGTGAAGTATGACGAAGTGACTTGATTGGTGTGAAGTCACTTTGCAGGTTCCTGATTAATGTCGTTTGAAGACAGAACTGATTGTAGCATGTGGGCATGACGGCATTGCAAAGAGGCCAACTGCTGGTTTTTCACATTTGATTCAATGAGAGGATGAGCCACTGACAATTGGCAGATTACCTAAAATTTCCTTTGCTGAAGGAAGCCACTGCATGTCAGTTGTTTCCATAGTGTAGTGGTTATCACATTCGCTTTACACGTGAAAAGTCCTCGGCTCGAATCCGAGTGGAAACATGGTAGTCTTCTGCTTTTGGCACAAGCATCAAATCCAACACACCAGTGAAACCAAGTTGCCCTTGTTCATAAGTCTCACACACTGACACAATGCATGACATTACACAAAGTGTCGGTCTTCACTGTCTTAATAGTTCTACATACTGTATACCTCAAAATTCAAAGAGCATGTGAGAAATAAAATTAGCCAAAAGACTAAATGCAAGCAAGGGGCCTGATTTTGATGTTCAATCATCAGATGCTTCTTAGCGGGTGTCCGGAGCAGAGGCCTTGCAGAAGTTGAGTGCGAAATCATTGATCCTACTGAAATGAAACGATACCTTGCCAATCCTATTATGGTAGTGAGAAGAGTCCTGTGAATTGTTACATCAGGAACACAGTAGTTGCTTTTTGTTTCTGAATCTTGTGTAGTATGACGAAGTGACTTGATTGGTGTGATGTCACTTTGCAGGTTCCTGATTAAATTCATTTGAAGACAGAACTGATACTAGCATGTGGGCATGACGGCATTGCAAAGGAGGCCAACTGCTGGTCTTTCACATTTGATTCAATGAGAGGATGAGCAGCTGACAATTGGCAGATTACGTAAAATTTCCTTTGCTGAAGGAAGCCATTGTATGTCAGTTGTTTCCATAGTGTAGTGGTTATCAAGTTCGCCTCACACGTGAAAGGTCCTCGGTTCGAAACCGAGTGGAAACATGTTGGTCTTCTGCTTTTGGCCCAAGCTTCAAATCCAACACACCAGTGAAACCAAGTTGCCCTTGTTCATAAGTCTCACACACTGACACAATGCATGACATTACACAAAGTGTCGGTCTTCACTGTCTTAATAGTTCTACATACTGTATACCTCAAAATTCAAAGAGCATGTGAGAAATAAAATTAGCCAAAAGACTAAATGCAAGCAAGGGGCCTGATTTTGATGTTCAATCATCAGATGCTTCTTAGCGGGTGTCCGGAGCAGAGGCCTTGCAGAAGTTGAGTGCGAAATCATTGATCCTACTGAAATGAAACGATACCTTGCCAATCCTATTATGGTAGTGAGAAGAGTCCTGTGAATTGTTACATCAGGAACACAGTAGTTGCTTTTTGTTTCTGAATCTTGTGTAGTATGACGAAGTGACTTGATTGGTGTGATGTCACTTTGCAGGTTCCTGATTAAATTCATTTGAAGACAGAACTGATACTAGCATGTGGGCATGACGGCATTGCAAAGGAGGCCAACTGCTGGTCTTTCACATTTGATTCAATGAGAGGATGAGCCGCTGACAATTGGCAGATTACGTAAAATTTCCTTTGCTGAAGGAAGCCATTGTATGTCAGTTGTTTCCATAGTGTAGTGGTTATCACGTTCGCCTCACACGCGAAAGGTCCTCGGTTCGAAACCGAGTGGAAACATGTTGGTCTTCTGCTTTTGGCCCAAGCTTCAAATCTAACACACCAGTTAAACCAAGTTGCCCTCGTTCATAAGTCTCACACAATGACAAAATGCATGGTGTTCCACAAAGTGTCAGCCTTCGCTTTCTTAATAGTTCTACATATAGCTCAAAACTCAACCAGCATGTGAGAAATAAAATTAGCCAAAAGAGCATATGCAAGCAAGCGGCCTGATTTTGATGTTCAATCATCAGATGCTTCTTAGCGGGTGTCCGGAGCAGAGGCCTGGCAGAAGTTGAGTGCGAAATCATTGATCCTACTGAAATGAAACGATACCTTGCCAATCCTATCATGGTAGTGAGAAGAGTACTGGGAATTGTTACGTTAGGAACACAGCAGTTGCTTTCTGTTTCTGAATCTTGTGAAGTATGACGAAGTGACTTGATTGGTGTGAAGTCACTTTGCAGGTTCCTGATTAATGTCGTTTGAAGACAGAACTGATTGTAGCATGTGGGCATGACGGCATTGCAAAGAGGCCAACTGCTGGTTTTTCACATTTGATTCAATGAGAGGATGAGCCACTGACAATTGGCAGATTACCTAAAATTTCCTTTGCTGAAGGAAGCCATTGCATATCAGTTGTTTCCATAGTGTAGTGGTTATCACATTCGCCTAACACGCGAAAGGTCCTCGGTTCGAAACCGAGTGGAAACATGTTGGTCTTCTGCTTTTGGCGCAAGCTTCAAATCCAACACACCAGTTAAACCAAGTTGCCCTTGTTCATAAGTCTCACACAATGACAAAATGCATGGTGTTCCACAAAGTGTCAGCCTTCACTTTCTTAATAGTTCTACATATAGCTCAAAACTCAACCAGCATGTGAGAAATAAAATTAGCCAAAAGAGCATATGCAAGCAAGCGGCCTGATTTTGATGTTCAATCATCAGATGCTTCTTAGCGGGTGTCCGGAGCAGAGGCCTGGCAGAAGTTGAGTGCGAAATCATTGATCCTACTGAAATGAAACGATACCTTGCCAATCCTATCATGGTAGTGAGAAGAGTACTGTGAATTGTTACGTTAGGAACACAGCAGTTGCTTTCTGTTTCTGAATCTTGTGTAGTATGACGAAGTGACTTGATTGGTGTGAAGTCACTTTGCAGGTTCCTGATTAAATTCGTTTGAAGACAGAACTGATACTAGCATGTGGGCATGACGGCATTGCAAAGGAGGCCAACTGCTGGTTTTTCACATTTGATTCAATGAGAGGATGAGCCACTGACAATTGGCAGATTACCTAAAATTTCCTTTGCTGAAGGAAGCCACTGCATGTCAGTTGTTTCCATAGTGTAGTGGTTATCACATTCGCCTTACACGCGAAAAGTCCTCGGCTCAAATCCGAGTGGGAACATGGTAGTCTTCTGCTTTTGGCACAAGCACTAAATCCAACACACCAGTGAAACCAAGTTGCCCTTGTTCATGAGTCTCACACACTAACACAATGCATGACATTACACAAAGTGTCGGTCTTCACTGTCTTAATAGTTCTACATACTGTATACCTCAATATTCAACCAGCATGTGAGAAATAAAATTAGCCAAAAGACAATGCAAGCAAGCGGCCTGATTTTGATGTTCAATCATCAGATGCTTCTTAGCGGGTGCCCGGAGCAGAGGCCTTGCAGAAGTTGAGTGCGAAATCATTGATCCTACTGAAATGAAACGATACCTTGCCAATCCTATCATGGTAGTGAGAAGAGTACTGTGAATTGTTACGTTAGGAACACAGCAGTTGCTTTCTGTTTCTGAATCTTGTGTAGTATGACGAAGTGACTTGATTGGTGTGAAGTCACTTTGCAGGTTCCTGATTAAATTCGTTTGAAGACAGAACTGATACTAGCATATGGGCATGACGGCATTGCAAAGGAGGCCAACTGCTGGTCTTTCACATTTGATTCAATGAGAGGATGAGCCACTGACAATTGGCAGATTACCTAAAATGTCCTTTGCTGAAGGAAGCCACTGCATGTCAGTTGTTTCCATAGTGTAGTGGTTATCACATTCGCTTTACACGCGAAAAGTCCTCGGCTCGAATCCGAATGGAAACATGGTAGTCTTCTGCTTTTGGCACAAGCATCAAATGCAACACACCAGTGAAACCAAGTTGCCCTTGTTCATAAGTCTCACACACTGACACAATGCATGACATTACACAAAGTGTCGGGCTTCACTGTCTTAATAGTTCTACATACTGTATACCTCAAAATTCAACCAGCATGTGAGAAATAAAATTAGCCAAAAGACTAAATGCAAGCAAGGGGCCTGATTTTGATGTTCAATCATCAGATGCTTCTTAGCGGGTGTCCGGAGCAGAGGCCTTGCAGAAGTTGAGTGCGAAATCATTGATCCTACTGAAATGAAACGATACCTTGCCAATCCTATTATGGTAGTGAGAAGAGTCCTGTGAATTGTTACGTCAGGAACACAGCAGTTGCTTTCTGTTTCTGAATCTTGTGTAGTATGACGAATTGACTTGATTGGTGTGAAGTCACTTTGCAGGTTCCTGATTAATGTCGTTTGAAGACAGAACTGATACTAGCATGTGGGCATGACGGCATTGCAAAGAGGCCAACTGCTGGTTTTTCACATTTGATTCAATGAGAGGATGAGCCACTGACAATTGGCAGATTACCTAAAATTTCCTTTGCTGAAGGAAGCCATTGCATATCAGTTGTTTCCATAGTGTAGTGGTTATCACGTTCGCCTCACACGCGGAAGGTCCTCGGTTCGAAACCGAGTGGAAACATGTTGGTCTTCTGCTTTTGGCCCAAGCTTCAAATCCAACACACCAGTTAAACCAAGTTGCCCTCGTTCATAAGTCTCACACAATGACAAAATGCATGGTGTTCCACAAAGTGTCAGCCTTCACTTTCTTAATAGTTCTACATATAGCTCAAAACTCAACCAGCATGTGAGAAATAAAATTAGCCAAAAGAGCATATGCAAGCAAGCGGCCTGATTTTGATGTTCAATCATCAGATGTTTCTTAGCGGGTGTCCGGAGCAGAGGCCTTGCAGAAGTTGAGTGCGAAATCATTGATCCTACTGAAATGAAACGATACCTTGCCAATCCTATTATGGTAGTGAGAAGAGTCCTGTGAATTGTTATGTCAGGAACACAGCAGTTGCTTTCTGTTTCTGAATCTTGTGTAGTATGACGAATTGACTTGATTGGTGTGAAGTCACTTTGCAGGTTCCTGATTAATGTCGTTTGAAGACAGAACTGATACTAGCATGTGGGCATGACGGCATTGCAAAGAGGCCAACTGCTGGTTTTTCACATTTGATTCAATGAGAGGATGAGCCACTGACAATTGGCAGATTACCTAAAATTTCCTTTGCTGAAGGAAGCCATTGCATATCAGTTGTTTCCATAGTGTAGTGGTTATCACATTCGCCTAACACGCGAAAGGTCCTCGGTTCGAAACCAAGTGGAAACAAGTTGGTCTTCTGCTTTTGGCCCAAGCTTCAAATCCAACACACCAGTTAAACCAAGTTGCCCTTGTTCATAAGTCTCATACAATGACAAAATGCATGGTGTTCCACAAAGTGTCAGCCTTCACTTTCTTAATAGTTCTACATATAGCTCAAAACTCAACCAGCATGTGAGAAATAAAATTAGCCAAAAGAGCATATGCAAGCAAGCGGCCTGATTTTGATGTTCAATCATCAGATGCTTCTTAGCGGGTGTCCGGAGCAGAGGCCTTGCAGAAGTTGAGTGCGAAATCATTGATCCTACTGAAATGAAACGATACCTTGCCAATCCTATCATGGTAGTGAGAAGAGTACTGTGAATTGTTACGTTAGGAACACAGCAGTTGCTTTCTGTTTCTGAATCTTGTGTAGTATGACGAATTGACTTGATTGGTGTGAAGTCACTTTGCAGGTTCCTGATTAATGTCGTTTGAAGACAGAACTGATACTAGCATGTGGGCATGACGGCATTGCAAAGAGGCCAACTGCTGGTTTTTCACATTTGATTCAATGAGAGGATGAGCCACTGACAATTGGCAGATTACCTAAAATTTCCATTGCTGAAGGAAGCCACTGCATGTCAGTTGTTTCCATAGTGTAGTGGTTATCACATTCGCCTTACACGCGAAAAGTCCTCGGCTCGAATCCGAGTGGAAACATGGTAGTCTTCTGCTTTTGGCACAAGCATCAAATCCAACACACCAGTGAAACCAAGTTGCCCTTGTTCATAAGTCTCACACACTGACACAATGCATGACATTACACAAAGTGTCGGGCTTCACTGTCTTAATAGTTCTACATACTGTATACCTCAAAATTCAACCAGCATGTGAGAAATAAAATTAGCCAAAAGACTAAATGCAAGCAAGGAGCCTGATTTTGATGTTCAATCATCAGATGCTTCTTAGCGGGTGTCCGGAGCAGAGGCCTTGCAGAAGTTGAGTGCGAAATCATTGATCCTACTGAAATGAAACGATACCTTGCCAATCCTATTATGGTAGTGAGAAGAGTCCTGTGAATTGTTATGTCAGGAACACAGCAGTTGCTTTCTGTTTCTGAATCTTGTGTAGTATGACGAATTGACTTGATTGGTGTGAAGTCACTTTGCAGGTTCCTGATTAATGTCGTTTGAAGACAGAACTGATACTAGCATGTGGGCATGACGGCATTGCAAAGAGGCCAACTGCTGGTTTTTCACATTTGATTCAATGAGAGGATGAGCCACTGACAATTGGCAGATTACCTAAAATTTCCTTTGCTGAAGGAAGCCATTGCATATCAGTTGTTTCCATAGTGTAGTGGTTATCACATTCGCCTAACACGCGAAAGGTCCTCGGTTCGAAACCGAGTGGAAACATGTTGGTCTTCTGCTTTTGGCCCAAGCTTCAAATCCAACACACCAGTTAAACCAAGTTGCCCTTGTTCATAAGTCACACACAATGACAAAATGCAAGGTGTTCCACAAAGTGTCAGCCTTCACTTTCTTAATAGTTCTACATATAGCTCAAAACTCAACCAGCATGTGAGAAATAAAATTAGCCAAAAGAGCATATGCAAGCAAGCGGCCTGATTTTGATGTTCAATCAAAGTTTGGGCGGGGCCTATTTTGTGGGCGGAGCTTAAAGCTCTCTCCCATCTATGCCGTCATAAGCGGGAGGTGGGCGTATCCTTTGTTCTGATTGGTCGAGGGAGGATTTTGGCCAAATGGTATCATACATGCTTATGCCACGTGCTGCCGATAGGGTTATGGTTTGGGGGGGGTTGTTAAACTTTAATAGAATAAAAATACATTACATGTATTTTATTAACCTGTTATTTTTAATTACGTGTTTAAGGAATAATAAAACATATAGCAGGATGAACGTAAGCTAGGGCAAAACTTTAGTGTTACATTTAAAAAGAAAGAAAGAAAAGCAGATGGAATTTAAACAAGTAGAGACATGCCCCGAGCGAAACACTGACAAGATAAAACACCGTATTTTAAGCACAAACGACACAAGTCCCAAACTTTTAACTTTTAAACAAGCACAAAAGAGCAAATGCGAAACAAGCACAAACATTTTAAACCCATTACATTTAACCAACGTGTTTAAAGAAGAAGAAGAAAAACTTTTAGCGATATTTACCAGTGTTAGGTTGAAGAAAACATTTAACCAGCAAACATTTTACCCCCGCAGCTTGCCCCGTGTGCAGCCAGTTCAAAACTAGCGCAACAAATGGTCGATCGCTGGGGGAAGGGGAGGGGCGTAAACACGGAAATTGTAATCGCTAACCCATGGCTCTTAATTGTGTGAGCACGCCACCATCCTGACAGAATGCGCATTAACGCTATTTGTTTATCTGACTTATTTGTAAATAGTATAATTAATATATTTCTAAATTAAATAAATGTCGATTTGTAATAGTATTTTTTAAATAGACAAAGGGGCTAAAAACATCAAACGTGTCTGTCAAGCATATCACAGCGGCCATGCACGGACAGTCGCTGCCATGTTATTTCAAATAAGTCCCCTTAACCGTGACGTTTTTTAAAGTATTGAAGCACTTTTCTACCAATGTGAATAATAAAGTAAAGCGCCCTAAACATTTTAGACAAAAAGAATCAACGAATAACGCTGGTAATCCTTGTTAAAATGTAGCCCAGAAGCGGTGCGGCTATTTGCATATGTCCCAGCATGCCCTACTGGGGTAATGTGAAAGCCTAGACAATAAGTTTTAGGGCTGAACCACTGTGTTCTAACACAAGGCGGCGCCGTAGAGTCAAGCGCGGGGCTGAACCACTGTGTTCTAACACAAGGCGGCGCCGAAGAGTCAAGCGCGGGGCTGAACCCCTGTGTTCTAACACAAGGCGGCGCCGAAGAGTCAAGCGAGGGCTGAATTCATGTGTTTTACCATAAGGTGGCGCCGAAGAGCAAAGCGCGGTCCGGCCTATTTGCATATGTCCCAGCATGCCCTACTGGGGTAATGTGAAAGTCTAGACAATAAGTTTTAGGGCTGAACCACTGTGTTCTAACACAAGGCGGCGCCGTAGAGTCAAGCGAGGGCTGAATTAATGTGTTTTACCATAAGGTGGCGCCGAAGAGCAAAGTGCGGTCCGGCCTATTTGCATATGTCCCAGCATGCCACACTGTCGCAATGTGAACAGCCTAAACAATAAGTTTTAGGGCAGAATTAATATGCTTTAAAATAAGGTGGCGATGAAGAGCCAAGCGCTATCGTCCCCAAGATATTAAACATTTGTCATAATATCATAAACCACGGCATCCTGGATTGCGAGAAGAACGCACCCATCCTGACAGAACGCACATTAACTCTACTTGTTAATCTGATTTATTTTGTAAAAGTATAAAGAATCTATTTCTAAATTAAACTCCTGACTGTTTAGCAACATTTAGCTAATTTCACCAACGGATGGCTAATCAAAACGAATATATAACTTAAAAGACGTATTTAGTTGTATTTTGTTATCAGGGCTTCAGAGTTTAACTTCAGGTCTGTGAAATCAGCCGTAATTATTTGTCAGGAGAACGACGTGTATGCCGACCCAAAACACGCTAATTACTTAGGCGTTCATGCAACTTATTGCGAAAAAACAGATAGAAATAGACTTGTAAAATTTAAAGAAAAGATATTAACTGATTTTGTTAATGTTTAAAGGTATAAAAAAAAACTTTAGCTGTCATTCATAAATGGGGACAAATTGGCTCGCCACATGTACATTTTAAAGGAGGCACCAAAGCGGGGCAATAGTCTTTAAAAGAATAAAATACATTACAGGTGTTTATTAACAAATCATTTTAAACGCATTTTAAGGGTAATAGCATTTATCAGCGTGCTTGTAACGGTGCTCTGGGCGCATCGATCTTTTCTAGCTAGAGACGAAAGAGGGTCTGGTGGTTTTAAATGGTAAAAATGAAAAATAGTTGTTTGTTAACGTGTCATTTTAAGCAAATGTGCTATTTTATGCTAGTAAAAACACAGCCAACATGTTTAGACATGTCAGGTGCCGAAGAGTCAAGTGGGGCTGAACTCGTGTGTTTTAACACAAGGTGGCATCGACGATGCCGCCGTACTGAAAATAGCCACAGTCTACTAACGTTTTAAACTAGAAATAATTCTCTTTAACATAAATGTACTGTTTGATATAATGTATGTGAATAGACTAGACAATAAGTTTTAGGGCCGAACTCATGTGTTTTAACAAAATGTGTCTTGCACTGTTTGTAACCAGGAAGAAATATTATTGTTTTCAATTTAAAATCTTTATTAAAGAACTGATTTTAATGCAGTTAAAGCATATTGATATAAACAATATTATCTTATATCTTATTTTGAAAAAATATCGACATACCATAAAAATTCGATATGGGCTACCAACCCACTCCAGTATTAATAATGTCACATTTTTTTCGTGTGTTTTAACATAAGGTGGCATCAACGATGCAGCCGTACTGAAAATAGCCGGTCTACTAACGTTTTAAACTAGAAATAATTTTCTTTAACATAAATGTACTGTTTGATATAATGTATGTGAATAGACTAGACAATAAGTTTTAGGGCTTAACTCATGTGTTTTAGCAAAATGTGGCGCCGACGAAATAAGCGCTGTCTGGCCTGTTTGCAAATGTCCCAGCATGCACGAGAAACATTGTGTAAAAACTTTTGCTTCAAGATCCGATATGGAAGTTAGCCGACAAAGTTTTGCAGATTTCATAAAACAAGACACTGCAATAATCGCGTTCTATCCAGCGACGGGCCCCTCTGCCTAACCCAACATGGACGCCTCGCAAGCGAGACAGCGGAAACAGCATATACTATGGGTAATTAACCGATACCCCGCAACTCAAATCTATCAGGAAAAAAATTGAAGTTTTTGAACAAACTGCTGGCGTTTTTTCTAATGGTGATGACATGGGCACAGTGCCAGCTGGCGAGACAGGGTAAGCATTGGACTCGGGGTAACATTCTCGCAACATGATTATGGCAGAGTGTACAGGCCTCGCTCCACTGTTTTGCTCGCTCGCACGGTGGTTGCGTGGGGGTTCGCCCGGACAAACACTGTTGTGTTTAATTGATGTAGAAGCTAGTGAACGGCATGTATCAACATACATCAAAAGCATTTTAAAAACTTTGATAGAATTCTTATTTTAAAGTATAAAAGGGACGGGTCAGTGGAGGCTCCTCCCCCCGGACTGTCTCTGGTGCTGTGGATTCACCCAACCCCTGGTCGCGGCTCCTCCTGGACAGAAAAACCCTGCGGCACCCTGACGCCCTAGAATGGGGTTCAACGGTCACAGCAGAAGTTGCGCCACCTGCTAAACCATGAGAAAATGCTAAGCACGTGGATCTGCCCCGGACCAGGGTTGAACGATTGCGCCCCCAGCCCAACCAAACGGCCTCGCTCCATCGACAGCAGGAGAGATCGGAGTCAGTGGCGGCAACACTAGCGTGCTGTGAGCCCGGGTAGGGACAGCAGCGACAATTCTTCTTAATTATCTATCTATTGCTGCTTTTGTTTTACTGTTCTCGCCGCTTGTCTCTTGTGTCCCGTCACGTGTTTTATCTGATATATTTCTTGGTTATTTACTATGGTCTTTTAATTTTTCTTATTTATTTATTTTATTGTAGTGTTTCATGTGTTTAATTTTAAACATCGCCTGCTCATCAGGCGGGGCGGGGGTGGTTGAGTGTCCTACTTTTAAAGAGGTTACTGATTTTTTAGCCCTGGTTTTTTTAATTGTCTCATTTGTTTTTATTATTATTATTTGTTTTAATGTCTCTTTTATTATGATTAATTTAAATGCCTTTGGCCTCCGGTCATGGCCTAAGGTGCAGGCGATTTTAATGGACTGCCAAGACACAACTGTGTTATGCCTGCAGGAGATGGGGTGGGATGGGGCTTTTTTATATGGACCGGTGATGTTTTCTTCTCCACCGCCTGTTAGGCCAGGGACCACTGATTGGGGACTTTAACATCGCCCTGGCTCGCCTGGATGTGCGGAGGAGGGCTGTCTTCAGGCTGGGTAGGGGGAGAGTTGTGCTCCTCCATCTTATGCACAGGCTTCACTTAACAGATCTGTGGAGGGATCCCAACCCTGGCGTGCGAGTCCTTCCCAGGACTCAGCATGTCAGGGGGGGTGGTGCAGGGAAGCAGGTTGGATGACGTTTTAGTATCCCCTGCTGTCACTGTCCATGTCCGTGCGCTTTTTTATCAAAAGTGCCTTTTGAGTGATCATGACTATTTCATTTGCTCGTGATTCTGGGTCAGTGCAGAGGGGGCGAGGGATGTGAATTTTAAATCCCTCCCATTTAAGTTATTTAAATGTTACTGATATGGTAGAATTGGTGCTGTGGCGGGGGGTACGGTCGCCCCTGTTTTCTTCTGATGTCCAAGCTGGGTGGGGGTAGCGGTGCGGAGTTGAAAGGGGCTGTGAGGTTGCTCTGGTCGGTGTGCTGCCTTAGGGGCACGCTGGTGACTGGCACACCCGGTGTTTTGCGTGTGGTGCGCGATTACTGGGCTGCCATGTTTACCAGCGAGCGCATTGATCTGGATGCCCTCTCCCCCCTCACAGGTCTGGTTCAGGCATGCCTCGCTCTGGAGGACGTCGTCCTGTGTGACGCCCCCTTATCCGAGAATGAGATTGGGGATGCCATAGATCGGCTTCAGCTCCACAAGTGCCCTAGCTCTGACGGTCTGACGGCAGACTTTTAAGGTTGTTTTAGTACCTATTTTTAAGGTTCTGTTTGATGACGTCATCGCCTGGGGTGACCTGCACGGCACCATTCTGCTGGGGTTGATTAGGCTTCTTTTTAAGCGCACGGGAGACTGGGAGGATCAGGTAAATTACCGACCTCTTACCATGCTCAACACTGATCATAAGGTGTTGGCATCAGTCTTAGCCTCCCGCCTCAGTCGAGTGGTGCCGTCCCTCATCTGTACCACCCAAGTGTAGAGTGAGGGGGCGCAGTATCCTGGATACCATCTGGGACGTGCGGGGGGCAGTGGGGTTCATGGAGACGGAGGCAACACCCGGTTATTTGGTGAAGCTGGACTTCACCAAGGCTTTTGACAGGGTCGAACATTCATACCTCCTGCGTGTGCTGGAGGTATTTGGTTTCAGCCCGGGCTTCCTTGCCTGGATCCACCTTTTTGCGAGTCCGCCATGTCTGCTGACACCAACACTGGCTTTGTGACGGACTCCTTCCGCATGACACGGTCAGTGCGTCAGGGCTGACCCCTATCGGCCGCCTTGTACTCCCTGGTGGTCGTGCCCCTCGGCCTCCTGCTGACCTCCACATGTGACATTGCTAGGGCCCGACATGTTCTGCTCCCCCTGTATTTCAGCATGCTGATGACACGTCCCTCCTGGTGCCTGATGTGGCCAGTGTGGGGAATGCGCTGCACATTGTCCAGCTTTACTGTGACATTACTGGGGCTAGGGTTAACCTGCATAAATCGGTCTACCTGCATATCGGCATGGCTGGGTCTCTGTCCGCTGCGCTGGGTCTGACTGAGGCTGATGGGGATGTGCCCCTCCTGGACATATTGCTCGGGAGGAGCACGGATGTTGTGATGGAGAGGATGTGGAACCACCTGACGGGTGATGTGGAGCAGCAGTTGGCCGGGTGGTCGGGCCATCTCCTCTTGCTTTTATTGCCCACGAATTTTTACATCATTATGTTTTGGGGGTGCCTTTTGTTTCTTTTGTGGGTTTGGTTTGGGATGTTTTTTGAGGGTTTTTTCATTGTGGGTGGCAGTGGCGTCATTAGGCCTATTTTAGGGTGTCTGAAGCCTCCCTAAAATATTTTTAAGCCCCCCTAAATAATTTAGTGTTTTTTTTCAAGTTTTTTTTATTTTTTATACTTATTCTATTATCTGATTATTTATGGTTTTTATTAAATGCCTTTCTTTCCTTTTTTCTTTTTATTAGCCACGCCTATGTAATGATGTCCATGCTAGCACCCTGCTTGATGGAGGGGGCATGGCTCGTGGGTTAGCCTGTGACCCACCCTAATCACTGCTGTTGTGTTGCTTTGGCAACTACTATGCGGCATGTGACTCTGAGTGGATTAATAAAAAAAAAAATACTCTGGGCTTCGGATCCAGTAATCCGAGTTCAAGTCTCGGTGGGACCTTCCTCTTAAAACGTACTAGTTTCCTGTGTGAAGGGACCAGCCGTTCCTATGAGAGCAAAGGGTGGTTTGTCTTTGCCTGTTTGGTTTGATTATATTGCTTTTTCTTGCTCTGTTCCCCTCAAGTTACCATTTTCTTCTATGTGTGAGCTGTATCCTACACAAACTGAAGACGTCTAAAAATTTCACTAAGATCCAGCAGGAAACTTATGCCATCTGAGTCAAAGTTTGCCATGTCTATGGGCTACAGTGAAGAAGCACTGACAGTAAGGGAAGATGAGGTCCCATGGTGTAATAGTCTGCACTCTGAATCCAGTATTTGGAGTTCAAATATCGGTGGTACCTCGAAGATTACTTTTTCTTACAGTATTCCACATGTAAGTAACAACTCTTGTTGCCTTCACAACATAGGCGTTCTTACGACCATTCCTGCTTCTTTGTTTGTTATTTTTTGGATTGTGCTGCTTTCTCTGGTTTTATGCATTTCAATTTACCCAACATAAGTATTCCTACAACTTGAGTTTTGCGGCTGTCTTTGGTTTACGGCTAAAAGGTGTAGCATGCTCCCTGTCAGAGAATCGAACACCGGTCTCCCATGTGACAGGCGAGAATACTCGTCACGACACACACACACACGCACGCACGCACGCACACACACACACACACACGTAGGGTAAACATATAGTTATGGGGACCGCTCATTCATTTCAATGGGAAAAATGCTAACGCTAACTATGACAACCTTGACCCCTACCCTGCCCTAACCATAACCATAAGTAACCTAACAAAATACAAGAGTTTTTGCATTTTTAGTTTTTTCATAGCAGTCACCGATTTTTATAAAATAGAGTTTTCCCTTATGGGGACCAGGAAACCGGTCCCCATAAGGGAAAAAAAACAGATATTTATCACGTTATGGGGACATTATGTCCCCATAAGGATAGGTAAACCCGCTCGCACACACACATACACACACACACACACAGTTTGTTTCCCCAGTCCGGTCACTGTATTGTCTGTCTGCGTTTTGCCTGCCTTACCTGTAATTAAACCCCGTACTCCCCGACACCCTGACGTCTGCGCCTTTGTCTCCGTTCCGTCCCTGCTAGGCACTACAATATTATTATAATTAAATATATTAATGGTTTATTATTAATGATATTAAAATAATTTATGACATCTTTATTTTTAAATGTATTTTATTATATAATAATAATTAGTGTTACTGTCTATCATTGTCTAAATGTATTTTTACTGTCTAAATATACTGTATGTATTCAGCTAATGTAAACATGTACGATGCTATCACAGCGAATGCGAGGCTGAGACTGAAACGTTTCCCACACTCCAGGCTTGGATAGTGCACAGTCAAAGGCCAGTTACTGTCCTATATGGACCCCAAGGTAGTATACAGTTTATGTCTCATTTTAAAATTGAACCAAGTAGTAAACCAAGTGTGAGACATTATTTTCCCCAGCTAGTTTACATTTTTGTCTTTGACATTTTATTGGATTGACCAACACTTACAGATTCTTGAAAGTCTTTCTTGAGCTTCATACATCATCAGTAACTTCTGCAGGTGTGCCTCACCTGAAACCAGGATTGCCCATCTCCAGGCTTTCTCATAATGAGCAAGCAGATACTTTAGCAGCCTGAAGACAGTTTTACTGAGTTGCCTTGGACATTAGCCGATCGTTTGTCCTATACATGGTTCCCTCAGAGGTCTATTAAGTTTCTTAATAATTAGTGAATGCTTTTTGGAGGAATGTGTTTATATAGTTCAGAGAGACAAACATAACCCACTATTTGGAGCAGTGAAAATAGCTAATCAAGAAGAAAAGTTGGAACTAACAGATGGCACTGCAACCACTGCAGAGAACTGTAACATTTTTTAAAACTGAAAACAGAGAGAAGATTACTGTTTGTTTGAAAGGGTTAATGCCAGTGCCTCAGGATTATAATGTATCACTTGCTGAACTCTGAGACACCAAAGACTAGTGCTGCTATTCACTGTGGTGGTAGTTTTTCAGGGCCAATATCGCCTCCTAGTGTATATCTATAATGAGCTTAAAATCAAATCTCCTCGTCTCTCTTGGGGGAGGATTCCAATATGGCATCCATACACCAACAAATGCAAACCACGTGTTGGAGGCAAGTCGAGTCAACTGTGCATCCAGCCACAAAGGTGGTCACATGTACCCAGGCGCGCAGTTAGCACCAGGGACGGATGGGATGGGTCCCTGTCAGATTCAGAGTGACCTCGATCCGTCACCCCTACTTACAGGACAAAAAAAACAGCATCTGCCGTTTTCCCTTTGCATAAGGAAAAAATATCCCGTCAATACTGCGTTTGTTGAGTTGCAGCACAGACAGTTTGCATTAGCGTTTACTGAGAAGCCTGTATACCTTGTCACGTCAGCATCAATCCACATGTGCGCAACACTGATGGACCATTCAGGGAGGGGACAGGCTAAAGCACAGAGGGATGGCTATAACTCATACTACTGTTTTAGGGAATGAAACATTTTATTTCACACATCTTAAATGAAAATCTGAACATGCTTTATTACGGCTACCTTCAAGCTCCTAGCAGCACTTCTTGTGTTTTTGTTATTGTTAAGGGGTCCTGAATCGTACGAACTGCCTCATCGGTGCCTGTAAAAGTTGTAGTGGTAACCATAGTGACCACTAGGCCCATCTGATGGATTGAATAGAAGTACGAAACCAACGAAAAGGCAAAAAACAATTACAGCATTTTTTCAAAAACTAAACGATGTAAGTAGGCTATCCCTTACTTGTTGCCTGTTTAACTTACAACAGGCTAAATATGAATGCCTTTCTAGGGTATCGATATTATGCTAATGTTAAAATTAGTGCTGTTAGCGTTAATATGTTAAGGCAGTTTTGACGCAGATTAATCTGACTCTCCGTGCATAATCGAGCAAGCATAGCAATGTTTCGTTAGGAAAATGATCAAAGGGATGTCTGTTCAGGACTACCGTTCACACACGGACAGGACGTTCACATAGCCTATCTTAGATTGGGCTTCATCTTATTATAACAGTGCCCTTTTACAGCATCAACAGTATTTCTTTCTTTGGTGATTGATTGGCACAGTAACAAATGAAAGGTTTATCCTGTATGGGTAGCATTTATCAAGTAGGACTTTGTTGACGGTGTTCATTGTTGCTCTGTGGTTTCAAATAAGTATCTCATTTTTATTGTTTTTTATTGCAAACCATTGGCCTAAATTACACAAACAGACTAATTAAGCACCAGTTAAGGCCTTTATTGCACAAAAAAATGTAAGCACTAGTTCTAATTACGGTACAGTTGAAATGCGGACATCTTGGTCTAGCCTGATGCATCAGCCCCTTTCACATTGTTTCACTTTGTGAACCCTAGTAATTGACATGTGTTCACTACACGGTGACAGACTTTCTGCTTCAACCAATCACTACAGTTTGGTTGTAACATATGATACATGCTGGAGCGCATCGTTTGAATTCAGCGTTACTGCTTTCAGCCCTCCCTCTGCTGATTGGCCCGGCTCGCTAATGCAGTTCCTAGAGGTGAATGAAATTGAGCGGCGCTTGCCTGGCTAAGCTTGGTCCCCCCAATTCAAAAATCCTATCTGCGCCACTGCATGTACCTGACAGTAGATGAGGACCTTGAGCTGTTCTTTTTAATGTAACAAGTGTGGTCTCCATTAACTGGACAAGTATAACCATAGGGCCAATGTGAAAAGGCAAGTTTGATGAAGCCATGTAACCAGCCATAACAAAATCTCAACATTGAACCCATCCATCCATACATCCTCTGAACCGCTTGTCCTGTTCAGGGCTGTGGGGGTCTGGAGCCTATCCAAGACACTGAAACAGTTTTCTGAAAATTGGGACCTGGGACTATAAGACATCATAAAGGCAGAGATTCCAGAGCATCGTTTATTACAACAAATCTAATTAGGCACTTGTCTGAAAAATCATAAGGAAGAAAACAGCAAAACTGCAAGGCCTACTCAGACGAAGAATGGACCAACACTGACTGTATGTGTATGTATATTTAAATATTTATTAAAAGATCAGACCAGTATTCGAAATTGGCGGATATAAATACTAAATGGATCAGATCAGGACATCCCTAAAACCTATATCTGAATGAATAATGCACTGCATTCATGGTGCACCACACAGTTTCCTTACAGTACTGTGCTTTAAGGTTAAAGTAAGAAAGTCACTCATGTACACAGCTTTCACATCTGGGACTAATCCTGGAACAACGTAAATGCAAGAACTTGCATGACAGATTTCAGCGGAGAGACCACTTGTCTCCTGCAGGTGAGTGCATGAGACCCCAGATCAAACACCAGTACCAAGCTGTAGTCAGGGCACGTTAAATTAACTTTTGGACTGCAGTTACCAAGTCAGGTGTGTAGGAGCTCAGGGGAATTTGCTTCTCCCCTTGGATGTTGAACAGATCCTTTGGACACAGGGCTTTACAGGATGGAATGAAAAACTCTACTAGAACTCCTAGGTCATGAAACTGCCAATTTTAGGTATTTTGCTTTACATTTAACATCTTAAATACAGCATATAAAATGTAAAAAACTGAAAACAATTCACAAAAAAAACACTGGGCAATATTTCATCATGTAGAAATTTCTTGTTTAAAAAATAATTTCAGCACCATTACAGAAAGTAAAAGATGTTCAAAAAGGCCGACATGGAAACAGCAGCACAGATTTTTTTTGTGGCAGGGATGGTCAGAGCAGTGGTGAGGACAGTATTAAACAACACCATGTATGAACAAAACATGCCCACTGGGCTGAAACACAGACTGCTGTTTATCCACATCTGCTTAACATGAGGGGCACTAGGTGGGTTTAACATAACAGTAACAAAACACATGAAACTGCTAGTATTGTCTGAAAAAAATCTACGTTTAATATTTAAAGGCGCTGATGGATTTTGAAAAGGACAACAGTCAAAATAAAATATACTGGCATTATATCTCCTTCCCTAACAAATGTCATGAGACATACGTTTCATTATCATCTCAATAACATGTGGCACAGGCAGAGATCACTGCTCCTTCTATTTGGATTTTCTTAGGGTTCTTGACACTCTGAAATATGAGTTAACACCCCAAAATGCAGAGAGAGTTAGGATATAACCATAAGCAACGACTCAGTGACAATGCTGCCACCTGAAAGTTTGGTCAGAGGGAGGAAGCAATGAGAATAATGGAGTAGTATGCTTCACACTGCTAATTTAAAGTGCTGCTATGAAAAAGCCATTAAGACAGAAGCTGCAGCCTGCATGTCAGAACAGAAAACTTAAGACAGAATCTTTGGGATCCACCTTCCGGCTGGTTCCCATGAAAGCCATAACATATTTTCCCTCAAACAAAAACGTACTCCCTAAAGAATTATCACAGGGGTTCTGAAAGGGCAATCCAGGCACTGACCTATCAGATTCAGCTGCTATCTCAAAGCATATGTCACTGACTCCATGGATTACACTGAGGTGGAGAACCTGCTAGAATGCATTCAATCAGGGGAACCCTGATCCTGAACGGTTAGCTGTTACCCATTAGCACTGGAAGCAAGATACTCGACTTGATCGAGTTGTCCTGCAGTTTCACAGCTACCATCAAAACTGAATTATCATGTGACTTCCAGAAGTAGCTTCTCATTGGCAGAGACAATGGAAAATGCTTTCTGCCAGAAAGGTCTAATGAGAGGAGCAGTGGAATGTTCAAGCTAACAAAACATTGCACTCCCGTACGCATCGTAGTACAATGGGTAGGGCCTCAAAACGGGACAGCTCCTACTCTCAGTCCCCAACGTCGCTATCTTGATCCCCAATAACCCACAGGAAGTGGAAGCTGAGTGCCAAGAGTGCAGTGCCTAGCAGGTCTCCTAGGGCTGTCAGGTAAGGTATGGAGAAGCTGTCAGGGTCCTTGCCGCTACTCCATATGGAATGCACCATGCAGTCTGCGATGCACAGCAGGGTCACAACCTGGGAGGAGGCAATGCGGTTAAAAGCCCAACTAACCAAACCAAAGTCAGATTCACACACCAAGAACTGCGCCTCTGCCATCGCCATCTGAGTAAACCCCAGAGTGGAGCACATTTCTAGTTCCCCCAAGTTCACTGGTGGTTTACAGGACATCAGCATTCGTTACCAATGCAGATAATGCCACAATGCTAAATGTGTAGACATAACAGAATGCAAACTAAGAGCTTACCTGTAACAGTGCAGTAGCCAAGTATACACTTGTGAAAATTGGTGTGAGAGTGGTGTGACCACTCTTCATCAGGTGAATAGTGTAGAGAAAGATCAGATGACCTGGAATAACCAACAGCAGCAGCACCTGTGCTGAGCGGTGATTGGCACCTGGGGGACAGAAGGGAGGGGGAGGATTTTCTGTAGGTCACTAGGGTCTGGTGCTGATGGCTGGTGACATCTTCACATTCATCACATTTAGAAATACACAAAACAGAATACAGAATCAGACCTGTTAGATGAAACGAGAGTATCAAGAGGAGAACATGCAACCTCCACACATAGAAAAGAGGCTGGATTCAAATCCCCAACTATGGTGCTTTGAGGCAACAGTGCTACCCACTGAGTCCATTTATATAAGCGTTTATAAATTTGCTTCACTGAATCAAAGCCTGAGGTGCAGCAGCAGCACCAGGCCCTAACAGTGCTGACGGCTTTGTGGTTACCTGAGCCGTAAAAGGTGCGGCAGGGGTAGTAACAGCCCTGCGCCTCCTCTGGTACCTCACCGGGGGCACAGTGGAAGTGCAGGTGGGTAGAGATTCGACTTGACTGGATAGCCACAAGATTCCCACCAATACCTAGAAGAGAGCCAGGATCAACTGGGATCATCTGATTACTGAAGATGGGTTATGACTAGGGTTGGGTACCGAAAACCGGTGCCAATACAGCACCGGTACCTATATAACCGGTATGTACCGGACCGAAACAAAACGCGAATTTCGGTGCCACTTAGATGCCTGAACTGTCGATTGAAATATTTGTTCTCTGGGGCTATGATGACACAGTTGTAATAAGCATAAGATTCATCAACACACACGTGACATCATCAGGAAATGAGACCATCCGAGATGCGCGTGAATGCAGCAACTAACGTTACACTTGCTCTGACGGCAGCAGGCGGTCTACCGCTATCTTAGCTTGCTAAATTAAACAACTTTTGTTAAAATGCCTAAAACTAAACGGTCGAAAGTGTGGCTATATTTCACAAGAAAGGATTCCAACACCGCGGCGCGCAGCAAATGTTTTACAGCAGTTGCGTGTAAAGCGGGAAACACGTCAAATCTAATGAAACATTTGAGGGTACATGGGATAAACTTAAAAGCAGAGGGATGCACCATGCTTGACAGCTTGCGGACAACAGCTGGCACGATCGGTGTGGATAACCCCAGCCCCAGTCATACCAACCGTAGCAAAAAGGAGTCCACCGATTATGATGACGACAGCAGGCTTTCCGCAGGTTAGCAGTAGGCTAATGTAATGTTAAATTAACACTACATAGGTGGCGCATGTTTTGTTGTTGTTTTTTGTATTTACATATATATTCATATATACTTTAAACTTTTAATATATTGTTCAATTTTAAGCATTCAATTTTTTGTTCAATAAAAATGTATTCTTGAGTCATCCACCATCATTTTGTGGCTTTTGTAAAGTATCGGTTCAGGCACCGTTTTGGCACCGGTACCGTTTTAAAAGTATCGATTTGGCACCGGTATCGAAAAAACCCCAAACGATACCCAACCCTAGTTATGACAGAAGGTGTTTTAGGGTAATTTATTTCAGAGTCACAATGACTTCCCCATCATCTAAAAGTGCAGGCATAGGCACAGGTCTGCCACACTACCACAAACAACCGTGCAATGAGAAAAAGATTAATCATTATAGCAAAGGACATGTAAAAAAAGACCATAATAAATAAGTCTGATAGCAAAACCGAGAGGCTCAAGATTCTGCCCTCAGGCCATCAGTCTTCTCAACACGGACATGCCCAATGACTTAACAACTGCCTACCATGCACACTGTATATAATGTCTGCCGCATGATCTTTTTAAATAGCATTATACAGCTTTTATTTAGCATTAGTTTAATTTATTTATTGACATTCCCTTGAAATTCACTTTAAAGTTTTAGGAGCAAGCCAGAATTACGTTTCACCACATGTTGTCACTCTGCATTTCACAAATCTTGAATTTTGATCTATATCTCAATAGCACCAGAAGAAAACAGGACAATCAACAGTCAAATTTAAAAGATGGCCAGAGCTGACCAGGCTACCCGATACTTGCATTTCTGCTAGCTGCCTCTCTCCAATTTCATAAACTCCAGAGATTCCCACGGGTCTGGATTGGCCAGCTGCCCCTCTCAGCCCAATGACACACGCCCTGCTACTTCACTTACCGTTAATGACGGGGGTGTAGACAACAATCCCAGCCAAGTTTGGATCGGACACCGTTTTGTCCAGGATAAGCCCCCCAATACTGGAAAAGACAAGAAGCAGCAGAAATGTGACCCCTACAGCACCCCTGTAGCTGGGAGTTAAGGGCCTTCCTAGTGGACCCACAGACATGTGACTATTCTGCCGAGGCCGAGCCTTGAACAGATGGTCTTCTGATCACAGGGTCTTAGTCCACAAAGCAACACACTGCCCCACTACAAACTGCAGATTAACAATCTAAGGGTCTAAACAAACAGCTAGAAGTATGCAGTTCAGTCACTTAAAAGAAAAACACAATGTAACGGTTTTTAAAAATGTGGTTATTAAACAAATACCTGCCATTCCAGAAGAAAAGCAAAAACATTTAAGAGAAGCTCAGGCCTGATTTTATGTCAAAACAAAGCACAGGGAGTGCTTTGGTAAAAACAGTGAATTGCTTAATATTGATTTTAACAATGGGAGTCCGAGGCAGGGTTTTGGAGTAAAAAACAAAAGAAATGTCATGTTTGAAAAAGCACTTAGAGAGGCTGATACTACAGCAGAACTACAAGGTGTGGTAAACAGGGAAAACGCTTCTAATCTGAGGCTGAGAGACAGGAAGGACGCAGTACTTGGCCCATTCCCATGCATGCTCAGCACACAGAGCCGCAGAGTTAACCAGGAAGGGGAGGCAGCCACCTGCTGATGACCATGGCCGTGATCACCGGCTCCCAGCCTGAGTACAGCAGCGTGCGGCTGGCCGGGTGCTTGGAGGAGATGACGATCCACAGTGGCGTTAGGAGCAGGAAGAAGACACACACCACAGCCGCCACGTAGGGATGGGACTCTGCGGACGCCGACACAGTCACAGTCACTAAGCATTCGTATAAAAGAAAGGCCGTGACAGAGCCCCAGTCCGTACTTATGACATCACCGGCCGATTCAAACTTCAGGCGCCAGTGTGGTGCAGTAAAGCTTTCAGCTGGCTGCCCTCCCTACAGCTATTAGCAGTCTTCTGTCTGAACCTATAATGCAGCCCAGCCTGGTTTTGACAGCTGCTCCTCCATCAGATGTTTGACTGAAGGAGACAGTATTATTTTAATAACACACCAGTCTAAGTCATCTGCTATTAACAAAATGAATCTAATAAAGGGGCCCTCATTACAAATGAAAACAGAAATTAAACCTGCAGGCACTTTATCGTAATCTGACTGTTACATAATTATCTCCTTACTTGTATTACTAGGCTGTCTGGCTGTGCATGCATGTACTGTTTTAGATAAGACTTTATTGATCCCACACTGGGGAAATTTACTTGTTGCAACACCCGGTAAAAAAAAAACGCAATAGAAAAGAAACAGACCAAAAAAATACTGTAACACATACAATAAATAATAGAATTAGTGCACACAATCACACATATTGCACAGACCCAAAATACACATACAGTACATACAGATTTCACCGAGTGTTGTAAATGTTTTGTCCATTTGGTGATGTTTATCATCTCTGAGGGATATTTCCTGACCATAATCAGTAAGTTTCTTAGTAAGTACAGTGTAAGCACCTGCCTCAGTGCCCCAGCCTCCCCCTCTCTCTCACCTAAGCAGTTGTAGAGGCCTTGACTTATGAAGGCCAGGATGGCAAGGGTGATGAGATCCCCGAAACTGGCAGCGATGGGCGTCGCCACATTGTCTGGGTTTATGCCCGTCTTCTTGGAACCCACAATCACACCCACCATGATTATGCCTGTGGGAGGGAAGCGAAGAGCTCAGCCTTCCAGCTGCGTTTAGCCGGTGGAGCGAGTCACAGATAGGGAGGGAGAGCTAATTGCATGTGTCAAGACAAGAAAGTACCTTGCAGCAGAGAAGCGATAAAGGCCGTAGCCACACTGCTGGAACACAGCAGCATCACGTGACTCATCTGGAACTTTCCTTCAGGGATCCAGCCCAGAATGGCTGCTGCTACTGCAGCCAAAAAGCCCACCACAGTGGCCTGAACCTGGTGCAGAAGCGACGGCGCAGGGAGCAGTGAGTCACATGACCGTACTAGAAGACCCACACAGAATTACTTCTTCAGTATCACACAGAGCAAGTTCCACCTACAGTGACATGGCCTATAGCCACACTATGGCAGCACAGCTGCATGCTGGGAGAACATCACAGCCACCTCCAATAGCAGACCCAGTCACTGCGCAGTGTTCATAATACTCAGCAGCTGACTACACCTGCTCAAAATGGTTCATTACCTGCTTAAGTGCGAGGTTCCCAATGATCAAGTTCCACTTCTCGATGGGGGAGTCCATCTTACCCACGTTTACCTGAGGCAGGGAGAGAGACCTCACAGTCATTAATACAGCGCCGGGTCAGCATTCACCAGAACCTGCCACAGACTGAAACACGGTGATGTTGGAAGCATGACCCAGAATGTACAGAATGCTTTGTAATCCTCAAAGAGGAAGACGCCCCCTGTATGGACACACATTAACAGCATAAAAGAGGCCTGCAGAGTTGGTAAATTGAGACCACAGCCTAACCCTTCACAGAAGCATGACGCATCTTGCAACCATTAGTACACAGAGCTAATACGGCTATCACTTACATCCTAGCATTCAGCTGTCAGCAGAAAAAATGGGATCAGTTTTACAACAAAAACTGGAGCCAAAGAAAAACAATGTGGGTTTTATAAGAAATACCATGATTGTGTATGTGGACTGGAATGCCCTGAGATGGCACCAAGTCATGTACGAGTAATACAGTGCTTCCAAACCTGGTCCTCAAGTACCTCCAGATAGTCCATGTTTTTGCACCCCCCCAGTAGGCAGCTGGGAGGGAGCAAAAATGTGCACTGTCTGGGGGTCCCCTAGGACCAGGTTGGGAAATGCTGATGTAATAAGAACACACATTTGCTTTTTCTGTACTTGTTCCCAGCCATTACACACAACAGGGTTTCCTTTGGACCCCAGACAACACGCCCAGTCCCTGATGCAAGACCACAGCTGCAGTTCTCTTCGGGACCTCATGCCAGTGTTGCTTCTGTGCACAATCCCCTTCCTGCGAGTGCTGAAATTGCTGCCTTTTCTTTTTGTTGCCGTTAGCAATTCTTCAGTCCCCAAAGAAAGCACCTATTCCTCCTGCCCGTCTCTGTCACCTGATTCTGTTTGCAGCCTTGCACAGAACAAACTGTACACTTCTGTTGTATTGCGTATGTCGCTCTGAACCCTTTCATGAAACCCGTCCTGAAAAGAACCCATATACATACATACACACACATATTTTTTAAACACAGCCACTTCCAAAATCAGAATCTTGTTTATTATGACTGGCTGTATGTCTGAGTTTGGTTTGGGTGGAGAATGAAATAAGGATTGCATTAAAGTGCGAGTTCAAGAGGAGGCCTCATGTAGCCGCTAGAGCCCCAGTATAAAGGAAGCACAGGGAACACGGTCACAAGAACAATGGGAAGAACAATGGCTCAGTATCACATACACTAACATAAGACTACTGCCTTACTGCCAAGCCCATGACATTGAAACTAGAGCGTGATCAATAAATATTGGCACAGATATTATCGGCCAATATGAGCTAATGGCAGATAAATTGGTATTGACATTTATAACGGCAAACAAAAGACAATTAAAAAGAAACGGTGAGACTGAAGACAAATCCTGCAATTATGAGTGTTGTTGTTACATAGTTTGTCCACCAGAGGGCAGACCAAAACTGCCTGGAACATAACACATGCTATTTCCTTTTATTTATAGTTAATTACAAGTAGCATTCTATAGTTTTTAATGCATGATTTTAAAAACTTTTTTGTATTTTTATACATATGACTCATTTATCAAAACTTTTATATATTTTGTTGTAATTTTGTTCAATGTACTATTTATGACAATGAAAGCTGCATTATATCATGTTATCTTTGTAAGGACTTTTAAAAATCTACACATAACAAATGTCAAAGAAAATCTTTATTTATGTCATATGTTTCTGGAAAAAAAAGAATTTTCTGCTAATATATCATTGTCAGATTTTAAAATCCTCAAATATCGAAATCAGTATTGGTATCGGAAAATCCTGTATCAGTTTGGCACTCGTTGATATTTAGCGCAAGTCTGTCATGCCCAGTGTAAACACCACTCAGCAAGGGTCTGGGGAATGCACAGTACACAGAAAGAAGTTACCACGCCTACATGACACAGGGGGAGAATAGGTTACAGTAAGAGATGTGATAACACGTTGTATTACTTACAAGCAAAATAAAGCAGGATCTAGTGTCTTTTAATAATAAACGATAAAGCGACAGACAGCAGTTATTTCCAGTTCTGGCTAGATGAGTCTAGCTAGAATTACGCTTGGAGCCAGAAATAAGACCTGTAATTTTACTATCTGGCTAATGGCCTGGCTAGCATGGACCTCACAGAAAGCCACAGATCTATAGAAGCGTACGGTGCATTTTCCCAACATGGTTTTATATCTACTGCACTCTTTCGAGGGTAAGGCTAATACAAATAAAGCCATTGTGAGTAATCAGCATCACCCTTCAGGACAATGCTCCCATTCACCAGCCATGATTTGATGGACGTGAGGATGGCATGAAACAAAGGTAATGGCTGTTCCGGACACCATGTCTTAAGGCTAAATGCTTATAGAAGTTTCTAGAGTGACACACCAGTCATAATATTTCACCAGCATCTGCAAAACACCAAATGATGGAATTTCTCCTGTGAGAAAAGCTTCTTGCCCCCCATACACATTGTACCTCACATAGAACCTGTGTCTTGTGGTGTCACCAGATCGGTTATGATGCTTACGGTGATGTTTGCCTTCTTGCTTTGCAGTTATCTCAGTACAAGTACACACCCCAAAAAAGAAACTAACATTGCTAGAAGGAGGGAGCATGCAAGGCGACTGTGTGTATATGTAAGTTTATAAGAAATCTGTTTATTCTTACTGCTGTAGAGAGTCTGGAAGCCAAAGTCATCTCCAGGTTTCCCTTTAGACCCAGGAGAGCAGGTACTAGAATGAAGATCTCTGTGATGTTCTGGAAAGCTTCCCAGTGCTGCCAGAGTAAAACACCCATGAGAAAAGGTTTAGACTGCAGTAAAACTGAAAGATAAACTTTCAGCGGGTACGGCATTCACAGCAGCTACACTACAAAAACAACTCTGAAAATTGTTTATCTCGCAAAACAACAGGTAAATCCCAAGTTTTAGCCCAATTCCCTCACCTGCACAACATCCAGTACCATACCGGCTGACACCGTGCCAAACCCAGCCAGAAGAAAAGGCAAGAGGATCTGCAGAGCCATGGCCAGTGGTGACTCCTTCGGCATTCTCCTGGTGGCCATACCCTGCTCACCATCTCCCTCCTGCTCAGCCTCTTTGCCTTCCTCACCGGAAAGCTGGTTGTTGCCCAGCATAGGAGCAGTCTCCGAGCCACAGCGATCCCCATGCTCAGACAGGCTGCTGGAAGCCCAAGAACCCCTATCTGGGTGGCGCCAGTCTTCCAGATTGGACAAGTCTGAGCGGAGCCCATTCTGGTGGCAATCTTGCTTCCCCCCCAAGTCGCTCAATGCTAGCCGCTCCTCCTGCAGCTGGGTGTACCCAGTCGGTACCATGGTCTGCAGCAGGAAGCTGATACGGCCGGGCTGAAGAGGCTCCACTGACAAGCCACGCCAGCCTAACACTTTACTGCTCATATGAGCCACCAGACTAGTGCCCAGAGAATTCATGACAGCGCCCCCTATGCTGTGGATGCTCATGCCGCTGACTGTGAGAAGACAGTCTCATCCTCTTCTTTGAAACGGTTAACCAGCAGCAGGCTGAATGGACATGGAACGTCTCTGATTACTCCTGCATGGATGTTTGGGGCTGGCAGTATTGCTTTTATGACATCACACAAGGGAAGACTGCAGAGAAAGAAAAACACACAAAACGAATTTTGAAAATCCACTAGAACTCCAAACGCTCAACCCAGACAACAATACAAACATCATCATAGTAAACGATATGTACATAAATACCTTAATACATTTTAGAGATCTCACAGTGTTATATACTCAGCAGATACTTTTAAATAACATAAGTAAATTTTATTTATAAAAGCACTTTTCAAGAATACTCTCATGTTTGCCAAAGTGCTGCACAATTCATACCATCAAAACAAATAGGTAAAATTGATTAAAAAGCGACATACATTTTTTGAGAAAGCAGTCAGACAGTCCCAGAAAATTGGGGGTTAAGTTAAGGACTTTACTCAAGAGCCCAAAACTGAAATGTCTCTGTTGACACTAGGATTAGAACCGATCACAGGCACAGCATCCTAACTCGCTGAGCCACACCGCCTCCTTTGTTATCAACGCCTGGTGTAAAGCATATGACGATCTGACGACTTATTTAACAGGGGTCAGTTTCACATTTGTTAACTGTTAATGTGAGCTACTTACTTCGATATATGTGAAACGCAGAAGTCTTAACCCAGAGACCGGCGTACAGAAACGTCTGTCCCGTGTAGATGGACGGTGCGCTGTAATCAGTGTTATTCTCAAAGCCAAGATCGTGGCGTTACATATCGACCATGAGCTTGCAACTTATTAATCAAATATGTTAGTCTGAAAATGCCAAGTAGCAATCTGTAGAGATCCGTCTGTACCTGATGCCATTTTTACAGCTACGCAACAGTATGAGGAAACAGGCATTTCTTACTTGTCAAAAAAGTCACCGCAGGGAAAAAAAATACTCCTGGTTCTTGGAAATCGAACGTCGTATCACAAGTAAACATGCGCCATATCTTTACGATTACAATTTAGTACTGCAGTTAACATAATTAGCCACTATAGCACAGTGTAGGCATCGTCACCTTTCCGTGCCACATACTGACGGTCTCCGTGGCCAGTGACGTCAATGTCAGCAGGGCCAACGCGCACGCGCAAACACATAAGGGGGCATTACACGTTTCCGCGTACTAATACTCAGAATCAGAAAACTTTTATTATTCAAGAGGAAATTGTTTAAAAACTCATAACTAATAAAAAAGTACAACGTACGCGATACGTATCAATGTAAATGATATGCACCTCTCTAGTTACAACATGGATCGTCTCTGCTTCAGACACTTTTTTTTAAGAATCGAATTGCGAATACCCCCTTCATATTCTAAATGGATTGCCGTCGTACATGGGGTGAACAAAATAATTTAAACTGTAAATGAAAAAAATGTCTAAATCAAACTTACAAGTGCAGCTGCATTCATACCTTTATTTATTTCATTTGTACACTATATACACTAAATCTATGAAGGTAAAACAGTAGCAAAACTCGAGAGCTTGCTAATTTGAATGTGAGAACTTGTAAAATTCATATTTGTATTTGTAAGTTGAAATTTATACTCACAGCTCTGATGTGAAAAGCTGCATCTATCGATTTGCACACACAGACAATACTCAGAACACCTGTGTTTTGAATTCGAAGTTGCAGATTAATAGTTACAAATGTGTAAAGTGTCATTCGCATAAACAAAATGACAGGCACAATTGTGTACTACACATTTATCTTTGCGCTTTACTTCAGTTTCGCTGTACAACCACAAGTCGACACTGACAACCTATTTCTGTTGATAAGCAATCTGTTGGTGTGATGTGGTAAAGATGTAAGCTAGTAATCAATAGTTGCAGGAAAGAACCCCATTAGGGCCCACTTGTGGTTGTACAGCGAAACTGAAGTAAAGCGCAAAGATAAATGTGTAGTACACAATTGTGCCTGTCATTTTGTTCCCAGAACACCTGACCCAAGCAATCAGGAGCTCTAAATACCTCACCTCACCTCAAGTTAAACCCCCCTTTTGCAGCTATAACAGCTGCCACTCTTCTGGTAAGGCTTTCCACAAGTTTACGGAGTGCGTCTGTGAGGCGTTTTGTCCATTCACCCAGAAGAACATTTGTGAGGTCAGGCACTGATGTTAGACGTGAAGGCCTGGCTCGTCTAGTTCATCCCAAAGGTGTTTGATGGGGTTGAGGTCAGGGTTCTGTGTGGGCCAGTCAAATTCTTCCACACCAGACTCACCCAACCATGTCTTTATGGACCTTGCTTTGTCCACTAAGGCACAGTCATGCTGGAACAGAAAAGGGCCTTCCCCGAACTGATCCCACAAATTTGGAAGAATTGTCCAAATTGTCTTGGCATGCTGGGGGATTAAGAGTGCCGTACATTGGAACTAAGGGGCCTAGCCCAACCCTTTAAAAACAACCCCATACCATTATCCCTCCTCCCCCAAGCATTGTTGGCACAATGCAGTCAGGCAGGTAATGCTGTCCTGGCATCTTCCAAACTTAGACTTTTCCATCAGACTGTTAGACTGAGAAGTGTGATTCGAACATATTTCCACTACTCCAGAGTCCAGTGGCAATGTGCTTTACACCACTCCATCTGACACTTGATATTGAGGTTAGTGATGTGAGGCTTGAGCAGCTGCTTAGCTATGAAAATCCATTCCATGAAGCTCTTGGTGTACAATTTTTGTGCTGGCGTTAATGCCAAAGGAAGTTTTGGAACGTGGCGGTTATTGAGTCAACAGAGTGTTGGTGACTTTTATGCACTATGTGCCTCAGCACATGGCAACCTTACTGTGTTACTTAACAGGTTATGCCACTTTGTGGCTGAGTTTCTGTTCCTAAACACTTCTCCTTTGGAATAATAACACTTACAGTTGACCATGGAATGTCTAGCAGGGAAGAAATTTCACGAACTGACTGCAAAGGTGGCATCCTGTGACAGCACCATGCTTGAATTCACTGAGTTCTTCAGAAAACCCATTCTTTCAAATGTTTGTAAATCTTACTGCATGGCTAGGTGCTTGATTGTATACAACTGTGGCAATGGGTCACACCTGAATTCAAGTGGTTAAGAGGTGTGTCCCAATACTTTTGTCCATATAGTATGTGTGTGTGTGTGTGTGTACCACCATAGGGAGTCCAAGGGAAACGGTAGTTCAATGCATTATGTATTTGTACATGGATGTGTTGACAATAAAGAACTGTCTTTGAGCTACATAAGTGTCATCTTACGATAAATGAAGATAAATGCAAAGTGAAGGGCGGCTCTACTCATTATTAGGTCCTTATAATTAATTGTTAGGTGTTTCTGTTATTTTTGAAGGCTGACTCAACATATCATAATTTAACTATACATTTACGCATTTACACATTCTCTATGCCCATTTGGCCTTTGCAGGGTTATGGGGGTCCAGAGACAAGCACAAGGCAGGGAATAAGCCATTCCAGGGCATAGACACCATTCAGACACACCTACCGGCAATTTTGACGGGACAGAGAACCTGGGGCAACCCCACAACGACACATGGAGAAGATGCGAACTCCACAGTTGTAGTGCTTGGGCGGTGACTTGGAGACTTGAACCCTGGTTCCAGTGGTATGAGGGAACAGTGCGAATGAAATGAGCAGGTGGTGAAATTGACCAAATTCACAGAATTGCTGGGGTGCCCCTGAGGAGCAATCCTCAAGACATTGGTAACTTTTTGGAGAACAGAATTAATTCTTGTTATTTTTGTGTTGTTGTTACATGTATTCAAATATTAAATTGTGTTTTTCTGAGCAAATATACACTTTTACCCATACAACTTTAAACATTCTTTGAAGACCTAAGACTTTGGTCCAGTACTGTACATTATATTTTTAAATTATTTTTATTTTTACATTTTATGTTAAATTATCGAGCTAGTGTGCATAATGCATCGTTTGATTGAAATACACCTTAATCAGTATTTTACACAGATTCAATTCCATGAATTACACCATAATTATCCATTATTATATCTAGTTGAAGAATAGGAAGCTGTTTACTCTGGGCTCGCATAGACAGTCACATTTTAGAAAACCCAGCAATCACTCACAAAACTTATTTTAGATCGACGGAGACGGCTCAACCGCCTATGCCTCGCCGTTAGGCATTACTGGGGAATATATGGCAGGAAGCTATATATTACAGTCCCAGGAAAGTGAGGGACTTTTGCTAAATAAGACAAGGAATAAGAATTACTAAGTTTGATTCAACGTCCAGGGTCATCCAAGAATGTAGACATGCTGTTTGTTTATAGGAGTGAATCGTAAATGTAGCCAGGTCCTCTCAAGTTTTGCCTGTGGATGCGTTGAAATGTTATGTTTACATCATAATGTAGTATGAATGTAAAATGTAAAAAAAACCTCATTGTCCATTTATCCTTTTTATGTTTAAGACGATGGTGAAGGAGGTCTTAACAATGATGAGGATGGCAGTGGTGACAAAGATAACTTGAGAGAGCAAGACATTTACCTGCCCATTGCCAATGTAGGCAGCATTATGAAGAACGCAATTCCTCAGACAGGAGAGGAGGTGCGGACCTATACATTAACACCTGGGGGGTATTCCATGAAGCAGGATTAAGGGAAAGTCTGACTTATTTCGACAAGTCAGTCTTACTTAAGTGAGAGTTCCGTTCCATCAACGTGTCTTAAATGAATCACCGCTGAATTACCACGGTAATTTATACCTGCGAACAAGCCTGGTCCAGACCAGGCTAACTGTCTCGCTTAGTTTAGCGTTGTCTCAAAGAACGTCCGACGTGTGGGAACAGATTCCCAAAAGATCGTTCCGTCGGACGAAATTCCGCGATCTTACTATTCATGTCATGTAATCATGTTATATGTCCTCATCTGACATTATATTTTACATTATCTGATTGAATTGTTTTGTTCATCTGCAAGGTGTACCAAAAGTACATGATTTTGTTTGAGTTAGCAGGAGAATGAGTCTTGTATAAACGTATATAAAAAATGGAACCCTGTAGTCAGTGCTGTGAGTAAAAGTAGGACGAGAAAGCAGAGAATAAAAACCATGTTTTCTGAAGTAAAGCTCTGCGTGATACTTCCGTAATATGGAGAACAGAGCTGAGATTGCTACATAGTCAATATAATAAAGCCTATAAAATCACGTCTTAGCATTCCAATTAATTCCAAAATAATTTCAGTAAAATCCTGTTATAGTGGACTCGCTTATAACGGAATTTAGTCTACAACGGACAAGGTCCGCTGGTCCCGGCCGTGCGCCTTTACCAGGGGCGTATTAACGCACAGGCTAGATATGGCTTAAGCCTAGGGGCCCCACGTGTGCCAGCCTGCAAGGGGGCCCCCATTGGCGCGGGGTTGGGGGGCCCACAGACTACTGTAGCCTAGGGGCCTCTGTACACCTTAATACACCCCTGGCCTTTATGAACATGCAGACAAAGCATCGGATATAGCGGACTCGCATATAATGGAATTGGTTGGCTGTCTTGGTTGACACGCATCTGCGGCATTGCGTGGACATCAGGGGCGGTGCCTCTGGGTTGGCAGACCGGGGTGGTGGTCCCCATCTTTAAGAGGGGAGACCGGAGGGTGTGTTCCAACTATAGGGGGATCACACTCCTCAGCCTCCCTGGTAAGGTCTATTCGGGGATGTTGGAGAGGAGGGTCCGTCGGATAGTCGAACCTCGGATTCAGGAGGAGCAGTGTGGTTTTCGCCCTGGCCGTGGAACAGTGGACCAGCTCTATACTCTCGGCAGGGTCCTGGAGGGTGCGTGGGAGTTTGCCCAACCAATCTACATGTGCTTTGTGGACTTGGAGAAGGCATTCGACCGCATCCCTCGGGGAGTCCTGTGGGGAGTGCTCCGGGAGTACGGGGTGCCGGACTGCCTTATAAGGGCTGTTCGGTCCCTGTACGACCGGAGTCAGAGCTTGGTCCGCATTGCCGGCAGTAAGTCGGACTCGTTCCCGGTGAGGGTTGGACTCCACCAGGGCTGCCCTTTATCACCGATTCTGTTCATAACCTTTATGGACAGAATTTCTAGGCACAGCCAGGGTGTTGAAGGTGTCCGGTTTGGTGACCTCAGGATTAGGTCTCTGCTTTTTGCAGATGATGTGGTTCTGTTGGCCTCATCAGACCGTGACCTTCGGCTCTCACTGGAACAGTTCGCAGCCGAGTGTGAAGCGGCTGGAATGAAAATCAGCACCTCCAAATCCGAGACCATGGTCCTCAGCCGGAAAAGGGTGGAGTGCTCTCTCCAGGTCGGGGAGGAGGTCCTTCCCCAAGTGGAGGAGTTTAAGTATCTCGGGGTCTTGTTCATGAGTGAGGGAAGGATGGAGCGGGAGATCGACAGGCGGATCGGTGTGGCGGGCGCTGCATCGCTCTGTCGTGGTGAAGAAGGAGCTGAGCCAAAAGGCAAAGCTCTCGATTTACCGGTCGATCTACGTTCCTACCCTCACCTATGGTCATGAGCTGTGGGTAGTGACCGAAAGAAGGAGATCGCAAGTGCAAGCGGCCGAAATGAGTTTTCTCCGCAGGGTGGCTGGGCTCTCCCTTAGAGATAGGGTGAGGAGCTCGGTATTCGGGAGAGACTCAGAGTAGAGCCGCTGCTCCTCCGCATTGAGAGGAGCCAGATGAGGTGGCTCGGGCATCTGGTCAGGATGCCTCCTAGACACCTCCCTGGTGAGGTGTTCCGGGCATGTCCCACTGGGAGGAGACCCCGGGGAAGACCCAGGACACGCTGGAGGGACTATGTCTCTCGGCTAGCCTGGGAACGCCTCGGGATTCCCCCAGAGGAGCTGGAGGAAGTGGCCGGAGAGAGGGAAGTCTGGGTTTCCCTTCTGAGACTGCTGCCCCCGCGACCCGACCTCGGATAAGTGGAAGTAAATGGATGGATGGCATATAACGGAATTTCGCTTATAATGGAAAAACAATTTGGTCCCCAGGGCCGCTTTTAGTTGTAGTTCTGTTTGGCTATAACGGACAGGCAATTCCGCCTACAAGGTGTGTGGCGTGCCGGTGATATCCAGCGCAGATAAGTACGTAGTCGGGATTATTAGTCACGCATCTAGTCCGGTAAAGTTGGATTACTACATGTACAATATAATAATCTATACCACAAGTGTGTCTGCTGAGGTGTGGCATGAGTAAATGGTGTCCTAGCTGTAGTTGTGTTCTGGGCATACAGCAACTCTGGATGTAACGGACTGTTTTGCCAGGGCCCTTGAAGTCCGTTATAACGGTATTTTACTGTAAAATAAAAGCGTGCACATATTACAAAGGTGAAACATGAAATGCAATGACTATAACTGGAAAAAAAATCCGTTAAAATAATATGAACAGGAAGATATATTTATATTTTTAGTCACTGTCTACTTTGAAAGTTTACTACTAAAATAGCAAAGACAACATACGGTTATTTGTGCAGAACATTTCACACGGATGTGATTTAAAGTATTTTACGGAGATATTATACAGTAATAATGACAGGTGAAATCAACCCAGAAGGTTCCCTGTTGGCTATATGGGGATCAAACCAGCAACTTTCACATTATAATGCCACAGCATAAACCACTGTACCACCATGCCACTGTACTAAGCACTTGTAACATTTGTGTAACTTATGCATTTAGTCTGTCTGCAATTCATTGCCAAGCCAACTCCCTGGCTGTGTTTATGGCCACATTATTGCCTTTTTTTAACGATTACATCTTTCTGCCTTTTTTTAGCTACTTTCATGGAATACCCCCCTGTACTCACAGACATATAGATAGGTGGGCGCAACCTTGTACATATACACACATGCAGCTTCAAATGCTTATTTGCATATCTTTTGTTTTTGTCTTCTCATTATTAATAATATAATATAGTACATTTCAGACATTAAATGCAGCTCAAAGTACTTTATATATAAGATAAAAATCAAGAAGGGAAAAAAGAACAGGCATATAGAATAAGCAATTAGATCTATGTATGGGTAGCACACATTGCAAAAAGGTAATGTAAAATGACACTATAAAAAGGACAAAACATTCATACAAGATAAAATAATAAAAGGTGAAATAAACTAAAAAGGGATACAGATTAGCAACTTAGCAACTAGATAGTTTTTTCATTGGGTCTTTTTTGGGGGTAAAACGGCAGGTTTTGATCTGTATTATTGGTCCATTATGTGGATGGAAATGTAACTGTAGTAACTATAGTTGTATGACCCAAGTGGCTGTATGGTACTTCATAGTCCAAATGTGGTGCTGTAGTTTATGTAAGATTGGTCTCACGTCGTGTCTTAATTGCTGTTTTTATTTTTCTGTGTAATTGACTTTGTTCCATATTGCGAAGGATGCCAAAGAATTTCAGAGGAGTGTGTGAATGAGTTCATCAGCTTTATCACGTCAGAGGCCAGCGAGCACTGCCACCAGGAGAGGAAGACCATCAACGGGGAGGGCATCCTGTTTACCATGCCCACGCTGGGCTTCCACATGTATGTGGAGCCGCAGAAGCTGCATTTTCAGAAGTTCAGAGGTAACTCATCCCTCACCTGTTTTCTGTCCTTTACAGCAACTTGAGATGTTTCTGTGGTATATTACCTCCATAATGTATACAGCTGAGATACTTAATTTCTTACTGGCTTTTCTTCTGTCCTCAATATGTAATACATATTTTGCTTAAAAGATACATTGTTTTATAAAATTTAATTGATTTCTTGTTGAGGAAAAAATACTTGCGCAAGGTTACCTTTAAGATGCAGGTTTGTATAAGTACAGTAATATAAATTGTAATGTTATTTAATTTTACACTGCTGGGAATAGATCTGAATCCTGATGATTTTTTTTTATGTTCTTCCAGAATTTATTCTTAATTTAGTATGTGTTAAACACTAAGCTTGCTTCAAACTAAGAGACAAAACTGTACAACAGACATGGGTTTATTAAAATGCAGTTGACTCCAAAGGATCTCGTGACACCTGTAGACCCTTCCTGCTCCCCTTGGCAAGCTTGTATGTCCCACCCAGCACCTGGCTGGTCCCCACTCCACATAGCAGGTACAAATCTTCATTAAGATTTATTAGGTTACTACATTTTAGGCATTTGCATTCTGTGCTACTGCCATAAGGAGTATTATGATTGGATAGTGTTCAGAAGGAGTCAAATGGTAATGATGAAAAGTCCCACTCACGATGGGGTAGGTGGCTGCCTACAACATGCACAGACACTTCATGAAGCCACTCAGAATGTTAATGCAGTAACAAGCAGTCAAAAAAAAACTGCACAGTCCCTAGTTTACTAATTTCAATTTCTTCAGCTAAAAACCTATCAGTAAATCCCTGATTTAACCATAAGCAGCAATTAAACACTTAAAAAAAACAAGTAACCTGGTAGAGGCCAGTAATAACTGGTGATAATGTAATAAATTTCCCCCTTCTTAATGCAAGTCAATTTAATAACTGGCCAATAATGTAATACATTTGCTGAACTAATAATGTAATAATTTTACATTACAGCAAAACATTACATTACTGACATTACATTAAGAATGGAGAAATTATGTTATTGGCATATTGTTACATTATCTGTAGTTGTCACATTATTAGCTGATACAAACCTTCCTGAATATAAAGGTCTTTGGACTATGAGATAAAACTCACATGAATATAACCTGCATGTTATGTTGAACCAGAATTTACTAAAATTACATATGATACCTAAATTCTATCGTGTAAACAGTGAAAATTCCACCCATACATTGTGCAACATTTTATGTTGGCTCAGCCATCCAAAAAAGAGGTATATTCAGCAGGGTGTAAGAGGCACTTTGGTACAAGCCTGCCCCTCTCCCTAAATATCAGAGCTGCCTCTGATATCTGGAATCTGATCCGTGAAAGATTCCATCATCCAATGGCCATCCGGCACCTGAGCCACGTCACTCCTTGGTAACCCTGTAGAGGAACACAAGTAAAGAATTTAAAATTCTTTAAGAATTTTAAATAAAAATAGAAAAAAGCTGAAAGGCTCCATAACCCATTGAGTTTGTGTAGCAACTGGATTCTGTTCCAGGCATTCAGCTGTAGTGGGCCACAGGACAAGCAGGAAGATTTGATGCACACTCAGAATGTACTTTCATCCAGCATGGTCAACCTCTCATCCAGTATACTCTTTGAAGAGGGACCTTTAGTCCATCCCACACAGCACAGGGGACAATCTGGATGTTGTGCCAGTCTATACCAGGGTGCCCACACACAAGGGCAATTTAGAGATGCTGTGACAGCAAACATGGAGACAGTAGAGGTAGGATTCAATCCCTGACCCTGGAGGTGTCGGGCGAGAGTGAAACCCATTAAGCTATGTACAATAGTTGATGTTTGAGCACCCAAAAGCTGCTTGATTTCAGCTGAACACCAGCATGCTGATGACCTTGGATCTTACACAGAGATATAACCTGGTGTAATGCCTGTGTTCTCACCCTGCTGATTTCCACAGGAAAAGGTGCACTGGCTGGCGCTCTGTGAAGCTCCAGGTTCCATCTCTCCATACGCCCCACCAAAAGCTGCCTCGTAGCCCGGGTCATACTGCTCTTGCTTGATGGCCGTCTTTTTGGCATCCTCTGAAAGGCAGACATCCCGAGCATACACGCCTTGCTCAAAACACACAAAAACTGCTCATATTGTATAAGGAAGGTGACATGCTATGGCATTAGCCTAAAATTAATGTTCTTTCTTTTGAAAGACTACACTGGCTGGCTGACACTTTCCTTACCTTTAGCCATGCCAAGGTCAAAAGTATACTGAATTTCCTCCAGGTCCTGGTTGTGGACCACACCCCTGAGCTGGTCACGCAGCTCTTTGAGTTTGATGTAGTAATGTACTTTGTCTTGAGCACGTGGGAACTGGGCACAGCGGGCACTGGATGAGGGCATGAGGTAGCACACCTGCAGGATGGAAAAGTGCTTGATTTACTGAGCCACTTAGAGGCTAAGGGTTTTGAGGAACAGCATTTAGGACAGATAGCAGCTTATTTGGCCTTTTTCCATCTTCACTGAACTATGACTGACTTCCTCAGAGCCCTTGGGCCTGATAAGCACATCACAGAATCTTCCCTAGCAAAATCTGCTACCTCACCCATGTCAAGGCAAAAATCAGATAACAGATGACAATCAAATGAATGATCCTTTTAATTAGATCTTTCACAAGTGCCGCTATGACAACACACGTCGGGGGAAATAAAATGACAATTTTCTCTGCATAAGGGGGCAGTTTTAGCTCAATGGGGCATACGTGTCTCACCGTGTCCGTTTCTGGGATCTTGGTTGGCTGCAACCCAAATTCAAGATTCTTAGGCTTGGCACCAAAGACCTCTCTACAGAACATTTCATAAATACCTGGAAGAGATATTTGAAGGATTATGATACATTTCTAATTCTGCTGCTAGGAAACAAGAAGATCACAAGGCCACCAGTCCAGCTAAATACTTGCATTTCCCATTGAAGACCGCTATGAGAGGCTTGTATTTCTGCATCTTCTCCACGAGAATCCTGCCTCCTTCACGAAACTCCTTACTGTGAGGAATCAAAATGAAAACTATTCAGAGTAAAACAAAGTTACAATATCCAACATAAAATTACAGCCATAAAATTGTTATAATCCACTTCAGAGGACCTCAAGGCAGGGTCACAATCTTTAGCCTGGCGCCTATTCCAGGAAGCACAGGCCAAGGCAGGGAACCCGTGCGTGAGATGCACACACACTCACAATGTGTGCACTTTAAAGACACCAGTTTGCTTAAGAACATGCTTTCAGACACTTTCAGACTGAGGATCCAGAGTATCTAGAGGAACACCTCATGCGCAGGCAGAGCGCACAGACTGCTCATGCACAGAATGAAAGCATCACTTTGTGGAAACACTTCACATTAAAAGTGAATGAAAATGCAGTGTTCTATCAGTATTGCAGAGCAGAACTTAAATATCACCATAGTACAACTGCAATGCAAATAAATCTTAGATGACATTCAGGTTTGACAGACATCTAATAATGCAAGGTTAGCCATAGGTATGGGCAATTTAGTCTTTCGAAGTAACAGCCTAACCAGTTAATTTTGCTTAAATAGCAGTCCATGATTCCTGTATGTCAAAACAATTGCTTCCAAAACGAAGGTTGGCTCCATGGCTTAGCTGCATTATTATATATAATACAGTACATATAACCAATTAATATATTTTTTGTGAATGTATTGTGTTAGGGCTGAACGATATTGGAAAAAGTTCACACTGTGGTATCTGAAGTTTTTGTGATATTTAGTAGTTAACAATTAACCGTACAGCCTATGAACACTAACATATCTACCAGCTGAGTCTGCCTTGAGTTGTGCCAGCAGACATTAACCAGTGCCGACAAATCACTTGTTTCCGCTCAGTTTTGCCCCCTTACAGAATGTCTTCTTGTGACCAGTACTTGTTTGCTTTTCTCCTCTTCACACATTTTTGTTTAATTTCTCACAAACATACCAAAGATCTATGAGTGTGTCTAATAGCAAGGACAAGAATGATTATGATCAACCTGGAGAGCAAATGTGGAGCTCATGCAAAAGTATGAGCATTAAGCTTTAGACTTATTTTTAACGTATACTAAATGTTGAAACAGAACCATCATTAAAATTCTAAGCTTGCTAATTTGGTTTCCTCTGACTAAGTCAAAATGTTTTAGTGCAACTTATTGGTGGTTTGAACCCAGCAGACTATTGCGATCCTTGTATGAAATGCCATGTCTGTATTAACATTGCACCTCGTGCTAGGTTGCCATGGTGGGTAGCACTGTTGCTGCACACTGCTGCTTTGTGTCTGTGGCTTTTCAGCGGATCTTCTGGTTTCCTTCCACTGTCCAAAAACAGGCAACTTAAGTGAACTGGTGTGCCAAAATTGACTGTGACTGAGGGTGCACCAATTGCAATGTATATTATATATTGTTTGATGCATCATAAATGGTTTGAGTAATCGTCTGATTAATCGATAGATTACTCAATTATTGATATAATTGATAGTGACAGCCCTAGTTAGTTTTTTTAAGTACATCCTTAGCATTTTCAGTCTTTAGAAGATCTTGAACTACACTTGATGACACTGTCTCAGTTTCTCCAAGTATCATGACATGGCAATGAGAAGTGTGTCCCAGTCCAGTTACCCCCCCCCCCCCCCCCCCCAGAAGACACACATACTTGTGTTCCTTACCTGGAGAGGTCTTTGCTTCCAGGTGTGGCCCTCTGCACCATGTTTGTGAAGCCAATGCCATACTTCTCTGGAAGAGTCTGATCATGCATGTGGTTGAGCTGCTCTTTACTGATTCCAGACATGAAGAGGCACTTCCCTACAGATTAGGAGCATTCCTATTTAATCTTAGTTGTATTTATTTAAAAAAGCAGGTGGTCCTCAGTGAATAAAGGTTCATTGAAGGCCATTCATTGAAGAAAAGTACCAGTTTTCTCACAAACCTAATCTACAGTTCCGGTCAGAAGGCTGGAAACACCTACTGAAAATCATTTGCTTTTCAACAAGATAATGACCCTAAGCACATCTTAAGGGTGTGTAGTATTATCTTGTGAACAAGGAAAGAGAAGCGGTGGTGAGACATGATCTGGTCCCCAAAATTTCCCTACCTAAACCCTAAAGAGCTAGTTAAGGATGAGTTGAATCTAAGAGTAAAGTAGCCAACACTTGTGGATATTCTTTCACTGTTGGAGAAGCATTCTATTTGGTTGAAAGAATTCCAAGAGTCTGCAATACTGTCATTGAAGCAAATGGGGGCTATTTTGAAAAGTCTGAAATCTGAGCCAATTTTGAAATGCTGTACACTTCTCTGTCATTGCAATATTTGAAATGTATCGCTTCATTGCCTTGAGGCATGCATAACATACCTAAAACAAACATTTGCATTAAAGTCAGGTGTGTCCGGACCTTTGATTGGTATTGTATCTAACAAAACAGAAGGTATGTTGGGTATGAGATTTGGCCTGACAAGGGAATAGCCTGCAGGAGAACATTTTGTTTTATGATTAATATGATTCTTACAAATAGTGGATGTCCTACTAGTCATTTTACAGTGTAATCACTGCCTTAATCCAACTTCCTCTTCCCAATTTCATATGATAGCAATTCATGTGATTTGGTCTGCAAGTTATGTGTGGCTGAGTGGATCATGATGGTTTACTGATGGTAGCCTGTTCAAATCCCATGTTCAGCAGAATGATGTCACTGATGGGCCCTTGAACAAGGCCCTCAACCCCAATTACTCGAGGGACTGGCAGAACATTGATTCAGATTTTTTTTTAAAGTGTCAACTAAATAAATAAATGTCATTTATCAATACACAATATGTAACTTACAAAAATGGTTCCCAGGACCAGGAAACCACCGCCCAAGGTAAGCTGCCACTAGTCCTGGATTGATTCCAATCTGGAACATCATAAAAAGTTTAATCAAAGATATGTCTAAAAACCGGTTTTTGCCATGCAAAGCAAATATACAAATACATGGACCATGAGCTTACTATCACAAAGTCCAGATTGTATGCAAGGATGTCAGGCAGAGTTTTGGTCATCACTTCAGCCTCAGTCATTCCATTAAAGCGATCCACTTTCCTCTTGGGTTTCTTGGGGGCCTCGTCGGTTTTTTCCTGGACCCCTTCCTTGGAGGCCTCACATGTCGTCTCCTCCACACTCTCTTTGGCCTTCTTGGCCTCAGTTTTCTCTTTGAGTTCCTGCTTAGATCTTCCTCTCTTGCCCTTTGTTGGTGCTTCAGAAAGGAAAAATTGAATATTAAGCTTCTCTCCTAATAAAATCAATTCTAAATCTACTGCCTATGAATATCTTCAGAAAAAAAGACAGAAAAGGGGATTTTAAAAAAATCTCATACCGCGGCTTAGCAGGCCAAGTGCAAAGATCTGTAATTTAGTGCAGCTTTGAAGCAAGACTAGGATAATGCTACCTTGAACTGGGGCTGGTGAAGCTGTGAGTGGAGCGTGGTCTTGCACAGGAATGGCAGTGCTAGCAGTGGTATGTAGAGAGATGGGTATGTGATGTGACTGCTGGAAGAGAGGGTTAGGCCAGGCCGTCTGCTGGAACTGTGCTGCCTGGAGTGCCTGGATCTGTTGGGTGGCATGGAGCCTGTAGAACAATGCAAACCAAGGTGAGGAGGAATTAAAGGCAAGCGGATATTTCCAGAAATCTTTAAAGAACAAAATTTGTTCAGTACACACCACTTGGCATACTAGACACTAGGCACTGGTCCACCTAATATCCAGAAACAATTCACCCAGATCTCCCTGTAGATTAAAGACCTTCATCTGTAATGTTTAACTCAGATGTATGCATTTCATAACATTTATATCTAATTAGCATATGCTTTGATTAAAGCATCATATAAGTGTGGACCAGAGTACAGGGTCAGCCAGTGTCCCCGGGGATAAGGGTTTTGCTCATGGTCCCAACTGCGGTATGAGCATACGACCTTCTGCATATGGACACAGATCCTAAACCTACTGAGCTACACAGAACAAAAGCATCAAATTCTATATTTGATTCTCCAAAATGAAGCATAATCATCCATCCACCCATTTTCTACACCCTCTTCTCTATGACTTAGCGAAAACGGAGTTTAAAACACTAGTTGTAAAGGAAAAGATATAAAACAAACAAAAAAAACGCCTCACCGTGGCCATGCACAGAAGTGCCATTATTCCAGTAAGTTTATACCGACATTGTAATACATTAGCGATACAGATTAAAACAGGTATGTGCATTTAACAAACTCAATGAGAACTAACCAGTACTGGAGATAATCCGCTGGAAACGGGGTCTGCTGTCTTCCATCCATCTTTATATTCGGGTTTATCTAAATGAAAGTGCGTTTTTTTTTTTGTTGTTATGATACTGGGGATTCCCTCAGCCAACAGCCATTTTAAATGAATATTTTGAGGTACGCGTCGCTGCAGCTGCACTTCTCACTTTAGGACTGATGGAAGTACACGGGGAGATTATTAAAAAGCGTTTAATTACCTTAGGAAAAAACTATTCTAAATGTTTCTCAGTAAAAAGTAAAATAGTCTCTACAAGCAGACAAAACTAGTTCAACGGAAATTGGTCTGGAAGTTCATAAAAGGAACGTACATTTAAGCAACCTAAATACTTAAAGACCTCGTAGATAACACCATTGTCCATATGCGAAAGTGGTTACTATGTAACTACTGTATCATCTGAACCGATTTAAACACCCCCAACAGACACGTACGCTTCTGGGGAAGAAACAGAAAAGCTCCACTATTATGGAGAACAAAACGAGATTTTCCGCGAAATTACTCTAACTAGCTTAGCAGGTCATCCTGGCGGCTGGGAGAAGATAGCGAATGAAAGATCTTTACATAACGGCAGCAATGTACAAAGTAATAGCTAACACACCGGTTAAAATACCATCCCGAAGTAGTTTTGTTCATGTTTTTTTTTTTTTTTTTTTTTTTAAAGAGTATGGCTGCCTTTTCTAACTGTACGGATACTACCGCAATTACGGCAGAAGCGAGGACTATAAGGATCGAGGAGCGTACTAAATACTTAAATATAACAAGAAGATGTTACCTTATGCGGATTCTGTGAAAGATTAGCAACTTAAATGTTATATTTTCCTGCTGATGATGTTTTCCCCATTTCGATGTTAGACTTTAGACGTTTGAATACAGTGCGTCCGTCTTGCTTAGTTGAAACGCGATCCAGCGCGGGGTCTGCAGCGTGGCGCCCACTGCGCACCTTGTTATGGTCATCTTAGGATCTCCAAATTCGGACACTATTATGGTTACTGTCAAGGAGTGTATTGAATTTGATACGAAAACGCATTTAATAGACGCTGTTATCCAAAGCGACATACAACAGAGAAAGCAGGGTCAGCCACTCACTGGTGCCACCACGGTCAGATCCGGCCTCGGCTTTGTTTGGTTTAGCCACAGGATTATCTAATGGAGCCGAGAGTAATGCTTACCGAGCGGGGGTCAGACACAGCTGAATCGCCTGGAATTATATACTTTTTATTTATATTAGTTAAATCATTCATTTTCAAAGCTGGCTAGGAAAAGAAGTATTTTAAATTCGTTGGGGATTGATATTGAAAGTCACTATAGTGGATTTTAATACTTTGCAGGCATAAATTGCCTGCTGATAGCTTTCTCTGTGAAGTCATGATATAACTGAACGTTTATGCCTTTTTATTTGCAATGTAAGTTATAAGTATATGTATTGTAAACTTAGGGTCAAGATATTGGCCTATGCTACTCGTTTCAGTCAAATTAACATTTCTAATGATTCCAAGCCATATTTCTAAAAACTCCAAATTTAAGCCAAGAAGTGAATCAGTTTGAAAAGTTAAAACAAATCCCCAGTGTGCATTTTAATTTAATTTAAATGCGTTAGGTTCACGTAGTTATATATAGCATCAATCCCTATACCTTGACAGGTTTTTAGTCATAATTGTGGCTCCAATAGGTAAAGCAGCAGAGATGTGAGAACTGCAGCAATTTTCTCCCCCACCATAACTTTACACAGCATGGTGTTCACTGAGAAGTAACAAATGCATTATTGTCCAGAGTCTGCTGCAGTATTTTCATTCAAGTGGCCTATCTGGGGATGGCATAATGGCACTGTTGCCTGAAACATTCAGGGTTTGGGGTTCAAATTCTACCCCCACCATGTGGGTGTGAAGAGTGTATTCTCTCTTTACTATGTAAGTTTCCTCCAGGTACACATGCAGCCATGTGAAGTGGCACCTCTAAAGTGTTTAGTGCAGTGTTTAGTTCCCAATCTAGTCCTCAGGGACCCACAGACAATCCAAAGTTTTGCACACGTTTGAGCAAAAATGTGGACTGTCTGGCAGGGAGCAGAGAGGGAGCAAAAGCACGGACCACCTGTGGCTCCCTGAGGACCGGATTGGGATACACTAGTTTAGTGTTTGAATGCGTGTTTATACCTTTGAATGTTTAACACCTAAGGCCTCTATCGCAAAGTGAGTTTTGTTGGTTAGCTAGATAACTTGTTGGACTTCGTGATATAGGTCCCGGTGGAGCTTAAAACCTGTTTCTACACACATAGCTGCATAGACTAAGGACAGGTTGTCTCTGTGAAGTATTTTTAAAAATGTACAAAGCATGGCTTGGAGTCCATCGATCCACTTGCACCATGATTATCACACGTTTGGCTTACGTTTGTACTTGAAGACATTATTTTGCTGTTTATGAACTGAAAATATATTTAATACATTTTTCCTCATGTGACAGTATAACTCAGCATACCTACATATTTCGGTACTTTTTAAAAATACCATATACCACATTGTATTGTTTGAACGATATGAAAAAGTTGATACCGCCCAAGCCTAATACTACACTTTGCTTATGTACGACCCAAGCCACTGTCTTTTATTCGAAAATGGTCCTTTGCTAAGACCATAACCATGTTGTTACTTTCAAATTGCCTACCAAGCCCAAAGGTGTTACCGTGGGGTTAACTATCACGTTTAAGCAGGACAACCATCAGTAAATAATTTAGGTATTTAATCGCTGACTACAGGTCCTGGTCCTCAGCCTGAAGAACTCTTGTTGTCATCTGAGTGATTTGTAGCAATTTTTGTGTTTATAGTCTCCATTAAGTAACGTTAGTTAGAATTTAAGACTATAATTGTACATTGGCTAAGTCTCTGTGCTTGTGATGGGAAGGTCGCTGGTTCAAGCCCGGCCTCAGTAGAATAGCCACATGTCCGTGGGCCCTTGAACAAGGCCCTTAACCCCCAGCTCCATGAGTGCCACTGTAGGTGGCACTACCCTTTGCTGCTAAGCTCTGCGGTTATCTACATATGTGTCTGTATGTCCTGGAGGGCAAAAGAGAATTTCCCACAAAAGTGTCATTATTATCATCACTATGACTCTGTGCCTGGTTATAGAAGATTAATCAACACCCTTCATTTTCGGGAACTCAACTATAATGGCTCCATAACTCCCAAACAAACCGCATACACATTAGCCACCCATCAAGGAACATTTAATAATTCATGACAGTATAATAAAAGCATCTGTTAAATATTAAATTTACACAAAATAGAGCTTTAAAAAAAAAAAAACCCAGCCGCAGGTGTCCTAGTTAATCTCCGATTTCCCCCACCCAGGCTGAAGATGGCTCCGATTATTCCAATCCAACACCTGCTAGTCCTACTCCAGTGCCTTGTGCTCTGTGAATTACAGCTCATCCTTGTCTGTGGTGTCCTACCAGGGCAAAGAACAGTCAGATGGCAGCACAACCCCAACCAATCCAAACATTTCTCCTAATTGTACCATTCGAAATACACCGAAAGATTATACAAAGGGACATAGTCATGAACCAAGTTGCAATTTTTATGCATTAATAGAAGACGAATGCTTTTTAATGCTAATAAGCAATTTAAGATGAACTTCTTTGCAGTGAAACGTTTACAATTTACACATTCAAGTCAGCACATCCTGTGAAAACCAGCCAGACTCACCACTTCTTCCTCAGATTTAAACTCCTCTTCCTCAGCATCATCCTCTACAGGTTCCTCATTTTCCTCCTCTGGCTCCTCCTCCACCTGCAGGGGAATGTACAGCTTCTCATTAACTAGAGGCCACTACGTAAAGACTGCAGAATCTCTAGTAGCGATGGAATTGATCTTTTCAGTTCAGGACTAAAGCTAATGGAGGCTATGATATGAACCTGCTCGTTGACATCTACGTTCATGCTGAGTCGCAGCATCCGCTCTATCCGCTCTCCATAAGCCTTAGTGTCTGCCAGCTCATAGCCTGAGCGCAGGGTGGTAGTTTCAAGCAGCACTACTGCAAGGTCTGCAGCAGTCTGGTCCTCTGGGTCAGCCTGCATGAGAGGCGCATTTGCATTGTGTCTCTTATGTGCTTATAGAAGGCCAAGGTAGTATATCCAAGGAAAATAGAAAATAAATATGCAGGACTAATGCATATTAACAATTTCCATTTAATACGGAGCAAAGAATTTAAGAACAGCAACAGCGTTATGTTATTGCCAATATACTTTTGTCTACAGAAGCATATGTATGTCAGTTAAATCAAAGCAGCCTTCAGTATTAAATAAAGGAACAAAAACTTAAGTCCTTATGTTCCATTTACTTTAGCATGAATCAGTATTTAATGTAGCTCTCTTTCATCATGGCTTAATCATGGGCTGTTTAAGAGGGAACAGTCAACACACACACACGGTGCACACAGGAGAAATTTTATCTAGAAATGACAACTTACTGAAACTCGTTTCAGCATCTCCTTGATGAGAGGATGCCTGGGGTTGATTTCTATAGTTTTCTTCTGGCTTGCATAGTAACTACAAAAAAATTTAAAAAGCATGAGAGTTGGTATACATGGTTCATATACAGTGGTACCTCAGTTCTGGAACCAACCAGTTCGAAAAAAAATTACCTAGAGCTCGATCTGAATCTCAGAAGTCAAACCGTGAACCAGGGCTGGACTGGCCATCTGGCATACCGGGCAATGCCCGGTGGGCCGACACACATTTTTGGGCCGGCCTGGGGCTGTTTTACCCAATTTTCCCAAAAAAGTATATTATTAATATTTTTTATCGACCGCGACGTCCCATTGGTTGATTTTCTTGAAGGACATTGGGCTAATCCAGTGAAATCTCTCAGCCCTCCTTGACCCGCCCCTCCGTCCCCTTTTTAACCAAGGTTATCAAATTTTGCCATTTGAGCTGACCAGAGCTGGAGAGGAGTGGCTATCGAGAAATCAAAAAAGTGCAAGGGCGGCGCACAAAAGCTCAGAGAAAAGAGCAAAAAAGTCTTCAAGTGGATGCAGCAAAATGCACAAAACTTACCGATATGTTTGCCACCACAAGTTTTACTGCTGCAGCAGCTGGTGCAGGGCCGGAGGAGGAGGCAGAATTAGCGATTCAGGGAGATACGGTGGAGGAGGAGGATGAAGAGAGAGACGTGGCCCAGGGAAAGATTGAGGAAGCGATTCGATTAGCTTCTGTCCAGCCCGGTAAAAAGTAGCCGAAATGTTAAAGAAGAGGGACGTTTCATGTAGGGAGAGCAAAGGGCTGGTGTGTGTGTGTGTGTGTGTGTGTGTGTGAGTGAGTGTGAGTGTGTGAGAGAGAGAGAGAGCAAGTGAGGGGGGGTTGCCTACACGTAAGCTTGCACACAAAGTTAACAATGACAATGTTTTGGGATGTGTGTAATAATAATGGATTGAAACAGAAAACGTAAAAGAAGAAAAATGTTACAAGTGTTAGAATTAATACTGTGACGATGGGTGGACCAAGGAACCACGGGAGCAGAGACAGACGAACACGCGCTTTATTGCTAGTCTTGAAGAAAGACTACTTCAGGCACCCACAGAGCACCAAAACAATTACGCATGAGAAACACAGGGTTGTCAGACGCTGAACTCTAAGATACACACATGGTGGGAGATAATTACAGAAGCTAATTACACACGAGCATCGGACAGGGTACACGCAAGACATGGGCAAACACACGCGTGACAATAAGGAATATAACCATTAACAATAACAACAATACAAGGGCTATTTACAACATGCAGGCGGGGCATGCTGGGACATGCGCCCCGCTGGTGCTACAATACAATTTTAAAGTGATAAATGATTGGAGACACATCTTTACTAAATAGTATCTGGGCCAAAAGTGTGCAAATGCTCAACATAGGAAACTATTACAAGACTTATTTATTTCAGTCAGACTTGAAAAATGGATAATAATATTAGCCTATAGAGTTATGTGTCATTTGCGTACAAAACTAAAGTTTTGTGCACAAACTGTGTGTGTATAAGAGAGAGAGAATTGCCTTTATAGAGCAAGGCAATTAAGAATTGCCTTAATTGCCTTTAAATAATGCTATGAGTAGATTTGGTGTCCAACTTAGTGGTATTTTAGCTTGTCATAAAGTTACAGTTTGCAGGTGTTACAGCTTACAGTTATCATGTAATATTAGTAAAACTTTGCTTTGCTGAAATGGATTATTTATCATTGATAGGTAACCAGAGAAATAACACTAGTGAAATGAACATTCCTGCCTCTCTCACTCTCTCTGTGTTTTTTTGACATCCTCTTTCACTTCAAGGTGGGAATTGTGACACTGTGGCCATCTCCCCCAAGATGAATCCCTGAGTAGTGAAAGAGCATATAATTTTTTTTAACATGGTTACTCTCTTCCTTGTAGGCCGCTGCGCTTTATTTTAATTTTTGAAATCACGCAACGTGCACATATATCCTCTGGTATGTCATGTGCTCTCGCATATCGTATAAATAATCATAGTGGGCCGCCATGACAGGGCCATTTTTTGGTCCCAGTCCAGCCCTACCGTGAACGCCGACCTAAGATAACTTGTACGCGCGGGGAAATAAGTCACGCGGCATGTCTCTCAGCGGAAACAAAGGGTAAAGCTTCAGTCTCAGCCTCGCATTAGCTATGATAGCACCGTGCATGTTTACACTAACTGAATACATATATTTAGACAGTAAAAACACATTTAGACAATGATAGACAGTGTCACACCCGGCTCCGTCCGACCCTCATGTGTGCCACGCCCCCCTCATTACCTCGTGTTTTTCCCTGATGGATCTCACCTGTTGCTCGTTTTCCTTAGCTTGTGTAGCGTATTTAGTCCTTGTCAGTGTCAGTTTCCGGGGTTGGTCATTGAGTGTTGTTACGTGTCGTCCCTTCTCTTCTACCCTGCTCGTCATTAAAGTCTCGTTTACCCGAACCTCCGACTCCGTGAGCCTGTTTATCCGCCTGCTCACCCACGAGCGTGACAGAATGACCAACCTTCCGAAAGCGCTCAGCATTGCCTGGGAGCAGATACCCCTCGACGACGAGGTAGTATGGTGGACGACCATGCTGGAGCTCCAGGGAGACCCGATCGCCCGCCCTCTGGTGAAGAAGTGCTGGGCGCTCCTGAGACAGAGGCACGAGCTTGGCGAGGAACAGCTGCAGGACAAGGTGGGAGAACACCTCAAGCAGCTGAGGAAGAGGGCGGCCGCCTGGCTTGGCCCCTTGGGGTACGCCTCCTGGGAGCCGCCCCCCGACTCACCGCCTGCCTCGATCCCGGTCGCTAGCGAGCCGGGAAGGAGTCCCGCTTCACCACCGCCGCTACGATCGTCTCGTCAGCAACGCACACCTGAGCGTAACGCGGCTTCGGCCGGTCACCCCCCCCGCTCCGAAGAACAGCATGGGCAACGCACCCAGGAGAGGGACCCTCCCGGGGTCCTAGAGAGCCCTGTTCGTCCGAGAAAGACGAGACGCCGGGGAAAAGGAAAGACGACCGCCCCGACGCTCTCTTTGGGAGCATGCTCCCTTCTCCCCGCCTGGGAAAACGCCGCGGATGCCGTCCTTACAGGGATGGACCCCGGCGTATCCATGCCGGACCTGCTGGCTCCGGACCTGGCTGCTTCGGACTTGTCAGCAACACTGGCTGCTGCGGCCGCCTATCTGCCTGCGGCTGCGCTGCCTGCTGCTGCTACCGCCGCTCTACCTGCGGCTGCGCTGCCTGCTGCTGCTGCCGCCGCTCTGTCTGCGGCTGCGCTGCCTGCTGCTGCTGCCGCCGTTCTGCCTGCGGCTGCACCGCCTGCTGCTGCTGCTGCTGCCGCCGATCAGCCCGCGGCTGCACCGCCGCCTGCTGCAGCTGCCGCCGCTTTGCCAGCGGTGGCACCGCCTGACCCGCCTGTCCTGCTTGACCCGCCTGTCCTGCTTGACCCGCTTGTCCTGCCGGACCCGCCTGCAGTCCCGGCAGCTACCACCGCTACGCCTACGGTGCCCGCTGCGGCGCCCCCTGCTGGCCGCGTGCTGGCGGCGCCCGCTGCGGCGCCCCCTGCTGGCCGCGTGCTGGCGGCGCCCGCTGCGGCGCCCCCTGCTGGCCAAGTGACTGCGGCGCCCGACGAGGCGCCCCCTGCTGGCCGCACACCCAAGGTGCCCTTCGAGGTGCCCCTTGCTGGCCATGTGACGGCGGCGCCCGTCCTGCCGGCACCTGAACTGCCGGTCTCGCCTGTCCTGCTGGCACCTGAACTGCCGGTCTCGCCTGTCCTGCCGGCACCTGAATTACCTGTCTCGCCTGTCCTGCCGGCTCCTGAACTCCCGGTCTTGCCGGTCCTGCTGGCTCCTGAGCTGCCTGAGATGGCCGCTGCGACGCCCCCTGCTGGCTGCGTGATGGCGGTGCCCGCTGCGGCGCCCCCTGCTGGTCGCGTGCTGGCGGCGCCCGCTGAGGCGCCCCCTGCTGACCGTACGCCCGCTGCGGCACTTCCTGCTGGTCGCGTGCTGGCGGCGCCCACTGAGGCGCCCCCTGCTGACCGTACGCCCGAGGCGCCTGCAGTGGTCCCTGCTCTGCCTGCAGCACCCTCTGCTGGCCACGTACCTGACTTGCCCGTCTCACCCGTCTTGCCTCTGGCTGCACCGCCTGAGGCTGCGCCCGGGGCTGCATTGCCAGCTGCTGCCGCTGCTCTGCCCGCGGCATCCCGTGTTGGCAGCTCCCCGGTCCAGCCCTGCTTTCCGGTCCAGCCCTGCTCGCCGGTCCAGCCCTGCTTGCCTGTCCAGGCGGTCCAGGCCGGCTCGTCGGCGGCTCCGCCTGCTGCTATGGCCACGCCCGTGGCCCCGCCCGAGACTCAGACTCCTGTCCCCGAGGAGGACCTTGAGTGGGATCCCTCGGGGACCGTCCTGTGGACCCCAGATCACTCTCCCTGCAGGGACCCACGCCCCTTAGGACCCCGCCTGTCAGTGTCCCGAAAGGGACGGGGCCATAGGCGTGGGGCCCGGTTCCCGCCCGCCCTGCCCCCTGGCTCGCCCTCGCTCGCCTTGGCTGGGGCTCCGGGGCCGCCTGCGGTTCCTCCGGCTCGGGGTCGGCGGTCGCCTCCGGGTCCCCCCCTGGTTCCGCGGTGCCGGTCCTCGGTCGCGCCTCCGGCTCCTTGTCGGTCGCCTCCGGGCCCCCCTGTTCCGGCTAAGCGTCGGACGGCGCCTTCGCCGGCTCCGGCTGCGCCTCCGCCTGCCGCGGCTTCCCCCTCCTGCCTGCCTTCACTGGTGTACCCTTCTGCTCCCTCCGTGTCCCCTCCGTCACTCCCTCGCCCCGTTCCCTTGGCCCCTGGGTGGTCCCCTCCTGCTCCCTCCTCCCTCTCCCCTGCGGCCCCTCCGGCCGCTGCCCGTCGCCCGCCTGGGCTCCCTCGTGCTCCCTTTGTTCCTCCTCCGTTCCCGTCTGTCCCTCCTGCCTTTGTTCCTCGTCCCTCTCTGTCTCCTCCGTTCACTCCTGGCCCTTTTGTTCCGCCTTTCTCCCCTCCTTCTGTGTCTCCGGTCCTTGTCTGCCTGTCTGCCTTCCCTGTTCTGTGTAGTGTCTTGTCCTTCTTCTTGTCCCTGTTCTTGTTCTGCGTCTCCGTTCTGTTCCCTGTTTTTGGTTGACGTTCTGCTTTGTTTTCCGGGTCCTGTTTTCCCGGTTCGTCTCGTCCGTCGCCTCTCCCCTGGCGCGCCCGGTGTGCGCGCCTTTGGGGGGGGGTTCTGTCACACCCGGCTCCGTCCGACCCTCATGTGTGCCACGCCCCCCTCATTACCTCGTGTTTTTCCCTGATGGATCTCACCTGTTGCTCGTTTTCCTTAGCTTGTGTAGCGTATTTAGTCCTTGTCAGTGTCAGTTTCCGGGGTTGGTCATTGAGTGTTGTTACGTGTCGTCCCTTCTCTTCTACCCTGCTCGTCATTAAAGTCTCGTTTACCCGAACCTCCGACTCCGTGAGCCTGTTTATCCGCCTGCTCACCCACGAGCGTGACAGACAGTAACAGTAATTATTATTATATAATAAAATACATTTAAAAATAAAGATTTCTTAATTATTTTGATATTAATAAACCATTAATACGTTTAATTATAATAATATTGTTGTGCCCAGTGGGGACGGAACGGAGACAAAGGCGCAGACGTCAGGGTATCGGGGAATACGGGGTTTAATTACAGGTAAGGCAGGCAAAACGCAGACGGACAATACAATGACCGGACTGGGGAAACAACCTGAAACGCGGACGAAATACAGAGGACTAATGACAACAACCAGAAACAGCTGATCACAAGGGGATTCCACACGGGGTTAACGAGGGGGCGTGGCTCACGGAAGGCGTGGACGATCGGGGCAGGACACGTTGTTTGGATACATTTATTTTCTTACTTTACAAATTACTGTTTTGATAAATGTGCTTAGATGTGTTTAGTACAGAATATGCTCTTGTTTTATCCGGTTCATTTTGTGTTTAAATGCTAAAAAAACATATTTAGGTGTAATGTTTTGGCGTCAGAAACCAATTAATTGGTTTTCCATTATTTCTTATGGGGAAAATTCGATCACAACTCAAACTTTTCAGCATTCGATCCGGAGTTCTGAACGGATTAAATTCAAGTTCTGAGGTACCACTGTATCTCTATTATACAGTAAGAAACAGACAAGGCCAAGCAAAGACTCACTTTGTGGAAATGTCTCTTCCCGTTTGATAGGCCTGTGCTTTCATTATCCGCTCCATGTTTCCAGACCAGCCATATTGGCTGGCAACTAGTGCGCAGGGAGATTTGGTCAGCCTCTGAGAAAGAACAGCCTTCTCGATCTGTAGCGGGTATGGGTCTGATCAGATTAAATATACGTAAAACAGGCACTTTGCTCAAATTCTGGAAATGAGGTGGCCTGCTAATAAGCATGTCACTCTTAAAGCCTACTACCTTGTCTTTCAAGGCCTTGTCCTTCATCCAGGTTGTGAGAGGTTCAAATTCCTTTTCAAGGGCCTCCCTCTTCTCCTTGGCCTGGTCAGTCTCATCAAAGTTGACACCCTCCTTGGCAACGTTCTGGAAACGTTTGCCATCAAATTCAGGCAGGGCTTGAATACAGTACTCATCCACAGGCTCTATCAGGTAGATCACTTCATAGCCCTTCTTCAGTAGCCTCTCCACAAATGGAGAAGATTCTGCCTGCAAGTTGCAGATGCACAACAGCCACATTACATACTAGCGCCATCACTATCGATTATATTAATAATTGAGTAATCTATCAATCTGACAATTCATCGAGTAATCATTTATATCCATTCCTCCATTTTCCAAAACCGATTAATCCCAACTAGGGTCGCGGGCAGGAACCAACCCTGGGCAGTCACCAACACACCGCAGGGCCAATTTAGCCAATTTAGACTCACAGATCAACCTATCCCTCATGCTTTTGGACCGTGGAAGGAAACCGGAGCCCCTAGCGAATACCCACGTGACCACGGGGAGAGCGTGCGAACTCCACACAGAAACAATTATATTATATTAAATTATATTATATTGCAATTGGGCAAGGCAGGAACCAACCATAAGTTGCAGGGTTCACACTTAGTCACACATATGTTCAATTTAGGTCCTCCAATTCACTTCAGTTTCATGTTTTTGGACAGTATAAGGAAATCATCAGATCTGTCAAAAAGGCACTCAGGGTGAACATGCAAACTCCGGGTGTGGCAACAGTGCTACCCAGTCTGCCACTCTCTCTCTAGGCTTGTACGATGTGCAATGTTAATATCAACATGGCATTTCATGCACATGCAGTCAGGTTGCACATTGAGTTCACACCACCAATAAATTGCGTTATAACATTTACTTAGTCACAGGAAACCAAACTTGGCAAGCTTCGCAATTTTAACGATGGTTCCGTTTCAGCATTACCTAGTACAGGGGTCTCCAACTCCGGTCCTGGAGAGCTACTATCCAGTAGGTTTTCTGTCCCACTTGGCTTCTGATGAGCCACAGCTGCTCCTGGTATTTACCTGAGAACTAGTGTGGCTCATCAGAAGCCAAGTAGGATAGAAAACCTACTGGATAGTAGCTCTCCAGGACCGGAGTTGGAGACCCCTGACCTAGTATGCCTTTTAAAAAAATCAGTCTAAAGTTTGTCACTGCTGCTTTTGCACAACCATATCATTTTTGTCCTTTTTGACTGATTCATAGGCTACGTTCACACTGCCATGGTGAAGTGACCCAAATCGGATTTTTTGCCTTAATGTGACACAGATCTGATCTTTTCAGGGCTGTGTGGACACACAAATCTGATCTTTTCAAATCAGATTTGTGTCACTTTCATATGTGGTACTAAATCTCATACGTATCTGATTCGTGGCCATGCGACCTGAATGTGAACGCTCAGATCAGAATTCATGTGGCTTTTTGCTTTTACGCATGCGCTGACATCATCAGCCTGCACCCAAAGTGGGATTCATGCGTGAGCTACTAACGCCTCCATTTTTAATGCCATGAGGCGTCCCACAGATATGACGTTTTTTGATGTTGGTGACACAGTTGACCTATGTAAAAATGTATCAATGTGTGCATGAGAACCGATGCGTTCAAATTATAGTCAGATACAGGTCACTTGTAGTTTTTGCAGCGATTATTTAGACATATAGGAATCACAATAAACAAAATAAATGAAGTCTAAGTGATGACAAAGACATGCTAGGCTACTCTGAGGCTAAATTGGACATATCTATGGCTAATCTTGCATTATTGGGCGAGTCCGTCAAACCTGAATGTCTTCTTTTAAGATCTATTTGCATTGCAGTTGTGCTGTGGTGATATTCATGTTCTGCTTTGCAATACTGACAGACGACTACATTCTCATTCACTTTTAATGTGAAGTGCTTCCACACAAATGATGCTTTTGCTCTTTATTTGGACCCTCATCAAAAATGCACCGTCTACCTTCTGCCAGAGAATGCCAGGAGTGATCCTACTTCATTGGGCCCTTGAGCAAGGCCCTTAACCTGCAATTGCCTCATCCTGGGCATGACGTTAATCTACATTCAGCCCTGCAAGCAGGTCCTCCAACTTACAGGGAAAATTTGGAGGTTGGTGGCAGGATTGGCACACCAGTCACCCGGAAAAAAACTCACACTGTTCCATTAAACTATTGTGGTGCTGAAGTATCACCCGCCGCACGGCTGCATTCGGGTTCTCATCCCTGAGGTGGGTGTGGCAATGCGCTGGAATCAGCGCACACTCAGTCCCTCCTCTTTTTAATAATCGAGTTTGAGTAATCGTGACACCTCTACTACATACGAGTAAAAACAGAGCCTGTAGGTTTGGTCAGCAGTACCTTTAAAATGAAATGAGGTACAGCCAAGAGTAGGTTTTACCTCTTTCCTGCTGGTCGCAGCCATGAAGTAGATCTTGTCCTGCTTCTCCTTCATTCTCTCCACATACTGCTCCAGGCCAGAAAGGACAGTGTCATTGTGGGATGTCTGGAAGCGAAGCAGCTTTGCTAGACGAGTCCTGTTGGAGTGGTCCTCAATGACACCCAGTTTAATGTTGGTGCCAAATTCTTTCCAGAACTTCTCATATTGCTCATCTGTGATCTTCTTCATCATATCCAGGGTCTTGCGCACCAGCTTCTTGCGGATGACCTGGAGAGGGATTTAGAGTTGAGCTGAAGTTTCAAAGGTTAACCACAACCATGTAGTCTGTCAACAGGAAATGCAGGACCTTACCTTCAATAGTTTGTGTTGCTGTAGCGTCTCTCTGGACACATTGAGAGGTAGGTCATCAGAATCAACCTGATGGGACAATAAACCTGCTAAGTAGCTATTTATTAGAATTAACCTGCCATGTTAAGTAGTTTCCAGTTACTTACCACTCCTTTGATAAAGTTCAGGTATTTGGGCATCATATCATGAAAGTCATCAGTGATGAACACTCTTCGAACAAACAGCTGCAAATGAAGAGATTTAGGTGGTCAGGCCATTAATGTAAAGCTGCCCTGGATTTCACTGAATATAACTGAAAAGTATTGGCATATTCTTTCTGTGTCCATATAGCTGGATATCCGCAATTTGCTACAGGATTAATAAAGTATCTTTTCAATACCTTAGCAGTTCCATTAATGATCCATGAACAATTAAAACAATTAAAGCCAAATACATCAACAGGCTAAAATAATAATTTAAAATAAACATTTCCACGCCGTTACTCACATCATAGTCACCATCTATGGATCACTTACAATGAAAGCAGGTAGTTCAATTTATCTACGGGTATCATCCAAGTAGTTTTGGGTTCCTTAAAAAAAAACCCTACTCAAAGAGTTGCGCAGATGTGTATACTACTGTACCTTGATAAAATTACTTTTTTTGGACCCGTACTCATCAAAAAGTCCACGAGGAGCCACAGAAGGCACAAAGAGGATGGATTTGAAGGTCACCTCTCCCTCAGCAGTGAAGTGGATGTGGGACATTGGCTCATCAGAATCCTTTTGAAGAAATTGCAGCCAGGTAGATTAATGAGTAAGCATGCATGTGTTGATCCGTGAGGGAGAAGCAGGTCACACACAGACATACCCTCGAGAAGGACTTGTAGAAGGCTTTATATTCATCCTCCTCTACCTCCTTGGCAGGTCTCTGCCAGACTGGCTTAATATCATTCATCAGCTCCCAATCCCATACAGTCTTCTCTACCTAAAAGGTACCCATAAATACTTTAATTCTCACTTCACAGTACAGTATTCAGTGGAGCTCAGAACTAATGCATGCCAGGTACAACTTTGAACAACAAACCTTTTTGGTCTTTGGTTTGTCCTCATCTTCCTCTTCTACTTCAGCTTCATCTTCACCAGCATCTTTTTTGCTCTCCTCTACATCATCGTCTTCAAAAGGCTCCTCAACTGTTTCAGTCTGAAATTTTGAACAAACCTTAAGCAATTTGGCTATGAAAGCATAATAAATTATGAATTAATATCTTTCGCAAGTTCACCTGTTAAAAGTCATCTTTCATTTACCTTGCTATTCCACACGTAGATGGGAAAATTGATGAACTGGGAGTATTTCTTCACCAAGTTTTTAATAGTCTCTAGCTCCAGGTAATCAGATGTCTCTTCCTTCATGACCAACCTATTAAAAAGAGTGTATTTAATAAATAATTCCCTATGGCCAAGAGTTTAACAAGAAAGGCGAAAGAAAAAAAAAAAAAAGAGTAACAATGCATGGGAAAATCTGGATTAAAGGCATTTAACAGATAAGACTTAAAATGGAATATAGTTTAAGAGCGTTATTTGGTTCACTTCTTTGCCTCCCCCCTCCAAGTGTTTTGCAAATGATAAAACTAATACTGAATTTCAACCCGCAATACCAGGAAGGAAAAACTCACGTGATGGTGGTGCCCCTGCCTAGGGTATTCCCACGAGGGTCCGTGACCACCGAGAACTCATTCGAGTCAGACTCCCAAATGTGCTGTGTATCATTGTAGTGCTTTGAGGTAACAATGACGCTGTCGGCCACAAGGAAGGCAGAGTAGAAACCAACACCAAACTGTCCAATTAACTCAGAGGTGGACTGGTCTTCCAACTGCATCTCTGTTAACTTGTTGAGAAACTCGCTGGTGCCAGACTTTGCAATGGTGCCCAGGTTCTTCACCAGGTCCTCTTTGGTCATTCCAATTCCAGTATCTGTAATATGCAATACATTCTTCTCTTTGTCAGCCTATAGATATGAAAATTTGAGTAAGGCACAACTCCAACAAGCACCCATGTTCTTCTTCCCTATTAAGAGAGGCCAGTATGAAAAAATTAAAAAGCCCATAGCATTTCAAGTCTGTACTTGTAAAAATGCTACTTATATGTGGCCATTAAAAGATAAAAATTCAAGGTTGACCTACTTTTATTTTAATGGTCAACTCCTCATTTCCAGCGAGAGCGTTCTCATCAGTCAGGGAAAGCAAGCGAATCTTGTCCAGGGCATCAGAAGCATTGGAGATAAGCTCTCTAAGGAAAATCTTAACACAGAATTAAAATTAACTACAGTTGCACCATAAAACATATATGATTCAATGGACATGCACCATCAGCAAAATGTTCAGCTGCCTCTTATATCCCTTCTGCAACCAGCAATCCACATTTACCCCAAGATTTAAAATTTACAGTATACTGTATACTGAGCTACATAACCAGTGATAGCGAGTACAATACTCTGTCCCTTAATTTTAATTTGTCACACTAAATACTAATGCTCTGTATGAAGGAAGACTAGGAACTTCCCTATAGATTAGGAGGAATTCACTACCCACCTCCTTATTCTTGTACAGAGAGTTGATTATCAACTTCATCATCCTGTTCACCTCGGCCTGGAAGGCATGTTTTTCTGATTTCTCCCGAATTTCCTTTATCTGCGATGCATTCAGGCCATCTAGCTGGATAGCCTCTTCCTCCCTGTGTAGTAAAGCGTAGTCAGGTCCACCCATTCCATCCTCTCTCCCCTCTCACTCCACTTATGTCCCCTCCAAGTCACCGCTCTCACATGAGACTTCAGAAAGTGCTTGACATCGCACCCACAAACCATAGATCCCCATGGAAGCTACTATTGGATCAATAACTGGACCATTCAGGGAGTGACAAACAGCTAAGCAGAGGAATGAGGAAGTTCTTTCATCAATCAGGCCAATTCGCAGAGACACGTGTCCCCATGACAACACTGACCTCTGAACCACCTCATCATCAGTTCTGGAGCCATCCCGGCTTTTCCCCAGCTCCTCTTCCACTGACCCATCAGTGTAGATATTGTCTGCTTTAACTGATACTGCTTGAAAAAGACAAAGAAACCAAAGCAGGCCTAAAACATCAGTTATAAGATTTTGCAGGGGGAGAAATGTTACGTGCAACCTTATTACCAATCAAACCAATCCACAGGACTTTCCAGAATTAAATTTATCATCGATCCTCACAAGGATTTTGTTTTGGCATGGTGCCAACAGTTATGTATAATAAACAAAAGATTACTGATAAAAATTGAAACATGATACATCACAATAATCAACTCAAAAAAGACATTAAATGGTAAAATAAAACAAGAAAAAACAGAAACATGCTACAAAGCGCGGACCCCCAAAGCCCACCTCCATCAGGTCTCTGGTGTTATTCCTTGCATGTGTGAACGTGCTTTGCAAGAAACTATTCTGATTGAGTTACATTAGCACCAACAGGTCAACAAGTTCCAAAAAGGGATGTTTACCCTTAAAAGCAAATCACTACGCTGAAAAGGCTGGCGATTATACAACACCAGTTTACGTGGTACAAAGCCAATCAGATAATCGTTTTGTACAATGTGACATGTCCTGCCTAAAATGCGCAGGAGAAGCGTGCATGATCGGGAGAGCATTCTGGCGTCCCACGCTGATTACACCGCATTTAAAGGATCCGTGGGCAAGGAAACGTACGGGAGAAAAAACGCCTGGAATGAAATCATACCGAGTAACGCTTGTTTGAAGAATATTTTTAGGAGACTTGTTTTTAAGTTGGTTTACGTCAGTCTCTCGAACAGCAACTTAACACAACCCGAGGGAAAGTTCTGGAAACACGCGACACAGTGTCATAATAACAACATGCAGGTCGCTGCTCGGTTTAAAGCGATCAACAGATTATCATTCTGCCTGACATTAACTACCGTCTTATCTGTAAACCAAACAAAAAAAAAACTCCGAAAGCAAGTGTGCCAATAAACTGGCAATCTGTAAAATTGCTGTAAGCGCTGCCAGGAAGCCAAATCACGGCTATGCTTACCAAATGCAAGAAGAGCACAAACAAAACCAATAATCCACAGTCGTTTCATGCTTATTATTCTACTTCTTTTACTTTATTAAAAACAAAGACAGACGCTGATTATCGCCTTCACTGCAATACTAACTTCCAGACCCCAGTCAGCCCCGCTTCCTCCCAGAATGTTCCTCTGTTCCTGGGACCCGAGGAAAGGCGGCAAAGCCAATTGCGACACACCACGCGAAATAACCAATCACTTCCAAAATTCCAATCGGAATCTTCCATGTCCTACTTAACACAATCAATTAGTCGTTGCTGTGTTCCATTGGACGAATACCATTTCGATGCTGAAATACGAATCTGCTGTAACAAATACTGTATATCACTTTATATAATAATAGTGCACTACAAACATACAAGTTTTTGCGGTATGAAGACTGCACATCCCTGGGTAAACACCTTTACCGTAATAAATACGGTGTGATTACCTTAGTACGAGTTACCTTCGCGGTCCTGCTCATAATAAATTATAAGTCGGTGCTGTCGCAAACGACAGCCCTGGACAGCCCCGTCACCTTCTCCCCCCATCTAATCTGTGCTCGTCCCACACACCAGCTTTTCCCAAATTCTGAGTACGGAATGATGAATCACTCGGAAATGTTAGTCAATAAATGTTTTTAACTGAATGTTATTAGTCTTTTGTGGTCATACTGTATGTAGACTTGGAAGCAGGGGTTAAATCAGAAAATCTGAACATTTCTGAAACCGCTTATCATATCCAGGGTTGTGGGTGGTCCGGAGCCTATCCCATGGGCTGCGGATGCAAGGTAGGGACCAAAACCGGATGGGGCCTAACCAATCGCAGGTCACACTCACGCACCTGTAAAGAAAAGTGGTAAAGATGCCCCTATGTTCTAGGTTGATCATTTGAATACAGACAGGGTTATCAAATTATGATCTTGGGGAAAGTCAGGGAGAGAATGGGGTTCCAGTCGGCACCACTAGGGTGATAAGGAAGTAACTGAATTGCCAGTGGCCAGAGAAGGCCAGTGGCCAGACTGAGTTACCTCTTGTCTCCATCCTGTCCTGTCTCATCCCTGCCTCAGGCTCCTCACATTCCAGAAGGTCACCCTTCACTCACAACACTTACACACAGTTGGGGAGGGACTTTTGGGGTCCAAAAGTGAAGGGGAGTGAAGAACTGTGCTTAATTTGTATTTGAATTGCCTTTCAATACCCGGTGTATTTATACACTGTATTACATTATATTATTTTTACTGTTCAATAAACCATTGTTTTGCAGAAACTTTTTTTGGCTAACATTTTCCTCAAGAAGAGAGAAGATTTCTTCACCTAAGAGAGAAGACTGACCAGAAAACTTAATTCCAGATGTACCACCTTCTTCTCCGAATTGAAGGACCCAGAAAGAATCACACTTGTGAGTATAACTGGTTCGTGATATCAGACATCTGCAAACGAACAGTAAAATAATATAGGAAATAAGGAGTAATTCAAGACTTCACCTGGTTTGACCTGATTATCAGTACAGGAGGGTAAACAGGAGGTGTGTTTGTAGAGGACCTGGGCTTTGGTAAGAAAGCACCAGTAGGGTTCCGAACATTTTAACCCTGTGTTCTTGAGGCAAACCACCAGTATAAACAAATAAGTTTATACTGTGAAAGTTTAAATTCATACTCAGAACCTACAATGATGGAGTGGGCCATCGAATATGTTACAAAGCATTGCAAGGAAGGATCATATGAATCTCTGACAGATAAGTTAGACCCTCTGGAGGCATGTAGCGCAAAGAATGCGAAATGTTCCAAGAATGTGCACTTTAATCAAGTCTGAATTGTTCTATTTGAAACTGTGGAACAGAAGGGTAAATCCGGGAAAAATGTGTCTTTGTCCCAAATGTTACTGAGGGCACTGTACAGAGAAGGCACTATGCTCCGACTGAAGTGGAGATGGATAACTAACTAATACATCTTTTTCAAATTTTTGAAAATTTCACGCAATTTTCTGTCTACACGCGCACACACAGATGTACCACTACCCGCTCTACATTCTTGAGGGAAACATATGTAAAGCCATTATTATGGCATGGCACGAAGTTTGAAATGCAGCCTTTACAGATAAAGATTTCAATTGGTTTCTTCCTGACATTTTCGTCACATTTATATTAATTGACAAAAGTGCCAATGCATTTCAACACAGTTTTTACAAACATAAATTATTTCTTATCTTCTCATTTTCATCAATAAAAAAATCTTTGTTTTCATCAATGAAATGAACACTACCCATGACCCTGTATAAGTTAAGCGGTAAAGAAGTTTAGTGAATGAAATACCTACTTACTGTACCAAATACAATAGCACAGGAATACAATAGAAAAATATATTTAAAAAATGATTAAAAACAGACACGAGTGAAATCTGGCTTTTAAACTTGTGTTTGCATTTTCTGATTTTTATGATTTATCTCCAATTAAAATTAGTTGTGAATAAATTATCAATGGGGACGGATGCCCAGACATGACTATAATGGTAATTGCAGATTCCCAAGTGGCATGATCCTCCGGGAAGATTCAAAATAGCCCGAGAGTGGGGAGCCAAATCACATGTCAAGCTGGCAGTAGTTGGGGGTTTATCTGCAATGAGAGACACCAAGCTCCAACTCATCAACTGAAGACATTCATATTACATCAATGACACCTGTGAAAAAGTTAATGTCTACCCTTGCTCCATATTCAGAAATGACAAATAATTTGACACATAAGTGGGGCCATCATAACCATGATCTTAGGCTGTAACAGGGGTATTGGCCAAGGGTTTGGACCACCTTCTGAAAGCCATAGGTCATCATTGAACCCACTACCTGGGGCATTTGGAGTTATTTAACCCTTTTGTTGTGCTTGGGAATAAAATAAAAATAAATACTTTTAAGATCAAGCCCTAATCTGTCCTGTGTGTCTGTTTTTCGATACCATCTGGTTATTGCGGTACACAGCGGAGGTCACAGTTAGTTCTGTGGCTTTGTTCATCACTTTTTTCGCTGGCATTTGTGCAAATGGCTTTGTTATCTGGGCATTGTATCGTCAGAAGTCCCTGCAGACATCCAACAATGCGCTCCTCGCCAACCTCGCAATAATTGATCTCTTCAGGAGCATCATCGACTGCCCATTACTCCTTAGAATTTCACTGCAGTTTCATGCAGATGACGACCTGGGAATCCTGCTCTGTTACGCACAAATAGTGTGTTTCTCCTTCAGCTGCTGCATGCAGCTGGTAATTTTAGCAGGCATCAATGTCGAGGGGTACCAAGCGATCACGAACCCCTTCAAAACCAGACAGCGCAGAAAACGGATCGTGTTTTGTATTGCATTGAGCTGTGGCCTGTACTTCGAAGCAGTGTTACTGGCTTATCGGGGTAACTTGTCGGATTTAAGGTGGTCTGGACAAAATGTAAGTGAACAAATATGAAATCCATTTAAACTGTGGTACCTTAAATCCGACAAGTTACCCCGATATGCCAGTAACCCCGCTTCATGGTACAGGCCACTGAATGATGTCAATACCTTTATCATTTGTGTCGACAATGGCGGTCGATGATGCCCCAACATTTATGCAATGCAGAGGGGTGTATTTAGAACGCATATCTTCCTACAACAGTTTTGGAATCTATATTTTGTTTCCACTTTGGTTTGGTTGTCTGGCTGTCATTATCAGCTTCTATGGACGAATATTTGTGATAGGGAGGACGCACCACAGAAAAATATTCAATGAACTCAATTCTCTGACAGAAGTGAAACAGAAGAAGGATTTTTTAAGTTTTCTGCCCCCATCAGTGCGCCTTATGCAGCCAAGCAGAGAGTACATGGTCAGCGCACAATGCATAGAAAATCCGACGAGCACTAGCAATCAGGTTCAACGCTTATTCCATTTGAAACAAACGAGATACAAAATATTGTAGCACCTGTTAGGGAAAGAAATTTAAGTGATATAAAAGAAAAACATACTGACAACACTATAGTAGTAAAACCCACAGAAAATGCTCTTGTTGCCCCTCATTAGTCTTTGTGTTTAAGTACCGGTTTGTCTCATTGCCCCCAGCCTGGACATTGACATCAACCTTCCTGTGGCCCATGCCCTTCCCTGTACCAGTGTCATGCCCAGCTCCGTACGATCCCGATGTGTGCCACGCCCCCCTCATTACCTCGTGTGCATCCCCGATTGTGATCACCTGTGTCCTGTTATGTCTGGCTAGTCTTTTGTATTTAGTCCGTGTCTCAGTTAGTTTCCCCAGATCCGTCACTGTAATGTCCGTGGATGTTCCTGCGTGTGTGTGTCTTGCTGATTAAAACCCCTGTTTATCCGTGAGAACGGCTCCGCTTACCTGCTTCCCCGCTCGCCTGCACGCCGGAGTGTGACAACCAGTCCTCCCTTTTTTGACTCTTTGCGGTTCTGTTTGTTTTCCAGCCCCTGTTTAGTTCTGTTCAGTGCTGGTTTAATAAAATTCCCTTTTTGTTTGTCGAATACCTACCTGGAGTCTGTTGTCTCACATACCATGACAGCTCCACAGCGCACTGCCAAGTGAACCAGATGAAGGGGCAACGTCATGATTTTTATCATTAGATTTATATTTTTATTTAAGTTTTTAATACTCTATATTTCTTCATGTTGTTGTTAATAATGTATGTTATTGTATTCCCGGGATGGCGAATACATATGATTTTGGGTCGGTCCACTACCACAGGCATTTTCGCGTTAAGAAGATAACTCAAAAAGCATTTAACAGATCTTTTTCAAACTTTGCAGAGGCATTATATGGGTAAGAAACTGGAAATTATTACATTTTGAGGCAGATCACCCCTCGATTGAAGCAGTGCCTCATATTGATGGCAAAAAGGGCAGTTTTAAACACATGATTTGTTAAAGCAATAACTAAAAGTACATTCAGTGACAAAAAAGTTAAGCACCCAGACAGAGTGGTGGAAATTAAATGAATCTGCATGTGGTGAAAGGTCATGTGACTGTATCGCAATGATTATAATATCAGATCAAACGGACAACAGAGTTGGCAGTATGGGCATACTGCTGGTCCCATGTCAGTAGGGTGTGGCACCCACCCAGGCCTGGATACATGTGGCGATATGCTGCGGAAGGGAGTCATACAACCATTGTATCATATCCTGTGGCAAGTCGGCCCACAGCTGTTGTAAATGGCCCTCGAGATCCTGCAGATTGGCACTGGGTCTGAGTTGACGTCCAAGCTGATTCCACACGTTTGATTAGGGAAAGATCAGGGGACCTGGCTGGCCATAGAAGGACCTCAACATGACACAGGCAGTCCATAGACACATGTGCTGTGAGTCGACGGACATTGTCTTGTTGAAAGACTGTACCAGGGTGCTGTCTTAGGTGGGGTAAGACATGCGGACACAGGATGTCACTGATGTAGCGCTGTGCCGTCAGGGTCCCCTGAATCACTACCAGAGATGACCTAAGGTCATACTCTATAGCTCCTCACTCCATGATGCCAGGAGTAACACCAGTGTCTCTTTCCATAACACTGGCAGGATTGGTTCTCTCCTCTCGGCGCCACCATACACAAACACAACGGTCATCCATGATAATGCAGATCCGAGATTCACTGCTGAACATGGTACGCTGTATGCCTGAAGAACTGGAACTGATCAAATTGTGACACAATTTGCCCCAAAACTGAAGCAAAAGCAAAGGGTTGGCTGAAAGCAGATGACATTTGAGAATGTGATCAAAAAGTCAAAAAGTATTTGGTGAATCTTATTACTGCTTCACAGGACAAAGATCTATAGCTAATTTCAATTTGAGACACATTTTCCCAAAAATGGAGTAGCAAGAAGGAAAGAGTAGCTGCAGAAGGCACTTGGTCTTGTGAAAAAAATAACTCTAAAAGTAATTTACAGATCTTTCTCAAACTTTACAGACACATTGTATGGGTGACAAATTGGATTGCCTCAAAAAACAGTACCGCGTAGTGATAGCAAAAATTGGGCAGTCTCAGACACATGCCTATAGCATGATAACTCAAAAAGACTTAATTCCAACTGAATTAATGTAGTGCCACATTGTGATATCAAAGAGAAGGGCAGCCTTAGACACTTGATTGTCATCATGATAACTCAAAAATTATTTGTTGGATCTTTTCCAAACTTTGCAGACACATTGTATGGGTTGAGATTTGGACTTCTGGAAGGAGAGCTTGTTTATTGGGGCTGCTGCCATGGTGATTATATTTTACATATTTTATTATTTGCTCTGTCTCTGTGCCAAAGTGTTATTCATAATAATGGCATCCACTATAGGGTATCTCCCAGCCTTATGTCATATGTTGCCTCAAATATATTCTAGGAACCATCCCCCACCACTCTGAACAGTATAATCCAGAGCTCTTCATATCTGGCCCTCAAATCCAAATCCAGGCCTTGTTCTCAGTTCACTCAGGTACTTAGTTTGATAATTAGTGATTCTGATTGGTCACAGAGGCTTCACACCAGGTTCAAGGAAAGCTGGAAAATCAGCAGTGACTGGGCCGTTAAGGACAATGATTTGAATAGTTCTGGTATAATCTGTCAGAATGCTATATTTCATTGTAAATTCTAAGTATATATTGAAAGATCACATGAAAAGTCAAGCAGTGCCACATAGTAATACCAAAAAATAGAAGTTCCAGACACTTGATTCCATTACCAAGATAACTCATGAAGTATTTGATGGATCTTTTTCAAACTGCGCAGAAGCATTGTCTTATGAAGAGTGGTTAGTTGAGCTGAATCTGTTTAGCCTCGAGCAAAGGAGACAAGCCTAGAGCAAAAGGGGACATGGTCCAGGTATATAAGATTATAACAGGTCTGGATGCTGTTCAGCCAAATGGCTATTTCAATTTTAGTTTAAATACTAGAACTCGTGGCCATAAGTGGAAATTAGAAGGGGAACATTTTTAAATGAATTTGAGGAAGCACTTCTTTACACAGCGTGTAGTTAGAGTATGGAATAGTTTTCCTGCAAGTGTAGTGCAAGCTAAAACCTTGGGTTCCTTTAAATCAGAGCTACGTAAGATTTTAACAACTCTGAGCTATTAGTTAAGTTCTCCCCAAACGAGCTTGATGGGCCGAATGGCCTCCTCTCGTTTGTAAATATCTTATGTTCTAATGTTCTTCTTGTATCGGCAACAATCTGGAAATTACCCTAAAGAGAAGAAGCTGCATAGTAATATTAAAGAAAGGGCAGTTTTGACACTTGATTTTGATAGCATGATAACTCAAAAATATTTGAAAGAAGTAGGGGTGAAGAACTAGATCTGATAAAATTTTGAAACAAATCACCTCAAAGCTGAAGCAATGCCACTTGGTGGCAGCAAAGGGAAGGGTGATTGCAGACATTTCATCATATGAATGTGATGTCAATAAGTATTTGATGACTCTCATTACTGCTTCAAAAAAACATTAAATGGATGAAGATCTACAGCTGATTTCATTTTGAGACAAATTGCTTCAAAATGGAAGCACCAGTGCTAGGTAACCAAGGAAGGAAATGGCTGTAGAAGACAGATTTTCTTGTGAACATAACGTACACAAATAGAAGTATCTCATAGATCTTTTTCAATCTCTGCAAACGCATTGTGTGGGTGAATATCTGGAAGTGTTCAAATTTTGGGACAAATGGCCCCAAAATTGAAGCAGCGCCAAATAGTGGTATCAATGAGATGCACATCCTCAGACACTTAATCTTCTCAGCATGATAACTCAAAAAGTATTTGTCAAATATGACCAGTAGAAATCTATTAGCTGTTTGGCAAAATTTATCATGGAGTCAATGTTGGCACATGAAAGAACCGCTATAAGTGTACATCTGGTGAACCTAAAAACATTGAGACAAGTCACACAAATGTGGGCTTTAAAAAGGTGGGAGAGTGTGTGGGGTAGGCTTAGACCATATTACGGTAATATTTTCAGTACACCAGTGTATTTTTGTTTGGTGATCTTTATCATGGGGACCTCCCTTACTAAGATTTTAAAAATCTGTAATCGTATTGCTTTTGAAAATAGCATCAAAATGCCTTATGAATAAAAGTATAATGTATGTACAGTATGACTATATGAAAAATTAGATACTGCCCAAGCCTTGCATGGTAGGGCTAGAGATAGTAGAGGTTGGGGGGGTGTGAGAGGAGTACAGATTAGATTGGGGGGGGGGGGGGGGTAAGGGGGTGTCAACAGCATCTAGTTCTAAAGTAAATTGTTTGTCCTTTAGGTTTCTTCGTCAAGCTCTGTAACTGGAAGCTCTCATATCTGTGTTTATTTTGTTGGCAATAATGTCTTCAAGCCATTGTTATTTTTTCAAAAGTATCTCCTTTTTCACTGTCCAACAAGGTCTTGTAAGTTGACAGCAGGCTATACAGCAGACACTGTAAAAGTACTGTCTTGCGAGACCCTGGGTGAGCTGATGAAGGGATCCTGCAGGTGGTGCTGTTCTCTATTTAGGGGTCCTGACTCATCTACAACAGCATTCAGTCTTGAGCGCCTAAGAGAATGGAAAGACAGAAAGGAAAGAGTAAACACTACAAACTTTTAAATATAAAGTTGTGTCTCTGTATTTACTCATACAACAGAGGTTAATTTATATTGGTTTAATTAGCAGATGCTTTTGACCCAGAGCGACTTACAACTGAGGGTCCGAGAATAGGGTCAGCCAGTCCCTGGAGCAATTTGGGCTAAGGGCCTTGCTCAAGGGCCCAATGACAGAATCACTCTGCTAGCCACAGGATTTGAATCCTGCCTTCGAATCACAGAATCAGAGACCGAATCTACAGAGCCACACACCACCCACATCAATGCACATTACAGACCATTCACCTAATTGCATATCTGTGCAGGAAACCATGACAACATGCAAACTCCACGCATACAGCATGGGGGTAGAATTTAACCCCCCCCAACCCAGAAAGTTAGGTGAATACTACAGACTTAGTCACCATTCCACCCTAGTTTGTGAGTATATGTAGATATTCCACACAAATATATAGTATTGTGCAAAAGCCTTATGCAGTCTGAGAAAATTATGTTCTAATGATATTCATGATATTGTGTCTGTCAGAGTCAGCTTAGCCATTTCAAACCCCTCCTAAAGTCACCCCAGTATTTGCAGCAGCCATCCAATACACCCAAGTATTTTTTGACGGGACCACCAGCACTCCTCCTACGGCTAATACATAGCTCAATCACTTTTTCAAACTAATTTTATTAATCAATTAAGTGAGCTGGTAGTGAAATTGAACAAATAAATGCAATGGCTAAGGTGCCTGTGAGGAGATAGGAATCAAAGTAGTGCTCATCTAGCCACCAAAAAAATATCAATAACTTTTTTTAATATGTTAAATTTTATTTTTGAGCAAGTATACACTTACTACACAAATGAATACCCTTACAATTTTTCTTTGATTTCCTAAGACTTTTTCAAAGTACTGTGCCTCTGATTAGAAGGTTGCTCATTTAAGTGATTTCATTGTTGAGCCTCTAAAAAAGGCCCAGTTGCTTCTGGGAACGTTTGAATGTCTTCTCAGTTGTATGTTATTTTGAGTAAAAGCATCTGATGTGATGTAATTGTATACCAGATGTTAATGACAAAGTTATGGACTGACAGAAAGTCCATAACACAATAGCAGATACTTTATTGATCCCAGTGGGGAAATTGTCTTTACACCTCCTTCAACTTGCTTTTTTTTGTAGAGTAAGCTGTCTGCGAAGGGCAGCCACTTGTAGCAGCACCCAGGGACCTGGGGGTTAAGGGCCTTGCTGAAGGACCTATAGACATGCTGAGGCTGGGTTTGAACTGGCAACCTTCTGATTACAGGCAACCAGGCTTGGCCCACTGAGTCACACGCTGGCCCTTAAATATCATCATGCCATCTCGGACCCTCATGTCGTACGGATATCATCTGATTGTGCAGTTTGTCCATTTTGGCATGAATTAATTTTGTTCTCTGACACTGTCAAACATTCCTTGGTATATGGTACCTTGCTGAAGGGTACAACAGTATGTACACCATGTATAAGTGGTCCACTGGTCCATTGTGTATAAGTGTGCATGAAGGTAATTTACAGAGTGTGTGAATCATATGCTTGCAATATTAATTTTGTGAGGGTATGTAGAGTCATAATCACGTGTGTTTGTTAATGTGTACTGTATGATTGAGTATTAGAGTGATGCATGCAAGTGTATGTTTGTGTGATCTGTGATTATTTGTGTATGTTACAGTACCGGCTGGTTGGAGGTCCTTCCTGCAGGTGGCTGAATTCCTGAAAGTTGCCCTGGAGTCTGGCAGTCATTGTAACTTTGGGCAGACTGAACCTCTTTTTTTTCCTCAGGCAAAAGCTTCGTGATGAAGAGGAAGGAGAACGTGAAGAGATCTGGGGCCCCATCACCGTGGAGCACATCTGATGGGTCTGCTCATCCACAAATTCATGGTTCTGGAGTTCAGATACAAAGATGAGAAAGATTACTGCCTAGTACGAAATTTTGCAGATATACTAATGTTTTCCCTGGAATACGTGCGGTATTGGTGCTTGGTCTGAAGTTGTGGTCAAATTGATTCACATCACACTTTCTGAAATTTTTAATTATTCATGATCAGTTTTGCTGTTCACAAAACAGTAGTACTAGTAAACAGCTTCCTGTAATTTGCACTTTCAGTTCTTTTATGCTAACATTTTTCCTTGCAAATCAACTAAAAGTCACTCATTAGTTAATGTCATTTCATTAAGAGAGGTTACAACTGGCTTTTAATGGAAATTAGGTTTAGAGCTCATCACTGGCCTCTCCAGAACAGTCCATTGTATTTTAATTATTCCTGCATGTTGGGATCACTGTTCAGTTAATTGTTTCACTCTGCGGAGCTCTCACCGTGGTCCTCTCCAGGCAGTACAGCAGGTGGTGCTGTTCAGTCTGAAAACTGGAGTTATTCTTCTTAGACCGTGCCTGTCCAGTGTCCCTAGATACCTTGAGAATTGAAAGTGTCAATCAGGGCTCCAAATAAAAGGGTGTAACAATCAGTACACGAGATAGCATGCAGTACCAATTGTTACGTTTGTTACTTTAGTTAAGACTTAAAAACTGAAACTGAAGCACCTGGTCAATAGTGCATGAGGTTTCACACCTATATATGCGTGACCTGGTGGCCAATCTTCACTGATATCACATTTTATCAGTAAGAGCTGAGTGTGAAGGTTGAATTATCAAAGCAATAGCAGAATTGTACGTAAAATATTGCAATGCACACAACATAATGGAAGACATATGAGAGTTCAAAAGAGGACAAATTGTTGGTGAGTGTCTTGCTGACACACCTATGACCAGAACAGCAATTCTTAATGGTGTATCGAGAGCCACGGTAATGTCGGCATACCAAAATGAAGGATGGACCACATCCATATGGATGCAAGAGGAAGCTGACTGAAAGGGATGTCCAGCTATACTAACCCAGATTGTATCCAAAAAACATAAAACCACAGCTGCCCAACTCACTGCAGAATTAAATGCACACATTGACTTTCCTGTTTCCACCAAAACTGTTTGCCAAGAGCTCCACAGGGTCAATATAGATGGTCTGGCTGCTATAGCCAAACCTTTGGTCACTTACTGTATGCCAATGCCAAACATCAATGGTTTCAATGGTGCCAGCAGTGTAACTCTTGTGCTCTGGACATTATGAAACATGTGTTCTCTGATGAGTCCACCTTCACTGTCTTTCCTACATCCAGGAGAGTTACGTTGTGGAGAAGCCCCAAAGAGGCTTACCACCCGGACTGTTGTGTACCCAGAATGTATTCCAGAGGTGAATCAGTGATGGTTTGGACTGCAATATCATGGTATTCTCTAGGCTCACTACTTGTTCTAGATGGGCACATCACTGCCAAGGACTTCCAAACCATTCTGGAGGACCATGTTCACCCAATGGTTCAAACACTGTAACCTGAATGTGGTGCGGTGTATCAGGATGATAATGCCCCAATACACACAACAAGATATAGAGTGGTTTGGTGAAAGAGTGCTTTGATGAACATGAAAGTGAAGTTGAATCTACCATAGCCTGCACAGTCACCCGAGATGAATATTATTGAGCCACTTTGGGGTGTTATGTAGGAGTGAGTCAGGAAACATTTTCCTCCAACAGCATCACGTTGTGACCTTGTCACTGTTCCTCAAGAGGAATGCCTTAAAATCCCTCCGGCCACTGTGCAGGACTTGTATCTGTAATTCCCAAGACAAACTGATGCTGTATTGGCCACAAAAGGAGGCTGTACACCATACTAATACATTATTGTGGTCTAAGACCGGATGTTTCAGTTTCATTGTCCAACCCCTGTATATTGTTACTTCCTTATGTGGCAGCTGCACAGCCCATCCTGGGAGGGACACCCTTGCTAACGATGATAAATCATCACTGCCTAAACTCAGTCTATGACAGGTTTATTTTTGCTTCTCCTGCAACAGTGCCTATAAGTACCCGATAACAGTTTTTTCTCTGTTTAGTATATATTAGTAAATATGCTATCCCCAGAGGAGGCTCAGAGACAAACTTTACTTGACTTTAAAGAAGTTTCAGAGAGTGTTAGCTGATATGATGGCTGTGGTATCTAGGGGGTCTCAGTACCATGGGTCAGGCACAGAAATGTGGTCAGTTACTCACCTTTCCTTGAATCTACAATACAGTCTGATAGTCATTCATACAAAGAATGTTTGGCAATGCTGCATGCTTAACAAGACATAATGACAAAAGCGGAAATGGATACTGTGAAGCAAGGCCATCTGATGACATTGAAGATATTGACAAGAACCTCACCCAAAGCACAAGCTGTCAGATAATAAGAGCTACAGTATGTTCAGTGCTGACTGACCATAAATGGGAAGAGGTGACAATGCAACCAGCACTGGAGCAAATGCCAAGCAAATTGGAAATCATGCAGCTAGCCTAACCTACAACGTAATAGGAAAGTAAGGGCATGCATCAGCTGACCCTGTGATGCTTAGTTACCTCTTCCTTGGAGCCTCTCAAGAGCCCACCGTGCTTGTACTGCAAATAGCTGCTAGCACCACTCTTCCTGGCAAGCCGAGTCATAACCAGCCTGCTTTTCTGTGTGAAAAAGCACATTTTTTAGCATCTCATCTCCTCTCTCATTTTCCTCAGTGCAGATAAGGCAGCTCACAGCCAGGGTTTATCCCAAAGACAAGGAATATTTCCCCAGCATAAACAGAGTAAGTGATGATCTTTCTTAGAGTATGTCAGGATTCATAGGCACTGTACAGACCTCCTTCATATACCGTGAATGGAATCAAGTGTACAACTTCAACCATATAATATTTGTTTGTAGCAGTAATAAGATTCATTAAATACCTTTTGATGGCCTTCACAAGATAAAATGTTGTTAGCAGTCACCCTTCCCTTTGTTGCCACGAAGCAGCATGCTTCATTTTGGGTCCAGTTTATCTTAAAATTTTGACCAGTTCCAGTTGTTCACCAATACTTCTCTGAAGTTTGAAAATAATCCACCAAATATTTTTTGAGTTATTGCACTAATTGGACAATGTTTTTCAAACTGCCCTTTTCTTTGCTCTCACTATTTCATGCTGGTACAGTTTTGGAGTGATCGGTCTCAAAATATGAAAAGCTCCAATTCATCATCCAGACAATGTTTCTGCAGTGGCAGTAATTACAGACCGCTTCCAAAACATATGCATTTCTCATCCAGGGAATAAACACTAGTGACCCAGTTCCATTGGCTGCCATACATGCCCGTACTATAACACTGCCTCTGCCACATTTAACAGATGATGTGGTATGCTTCTGATCATAAGCCATTCTTTCCTCTCTCCATACTTCCCGTTTCTTCTCATTATTCTGGTACAGGTGGATCTTAGATACATCTGTCCAAAGAATATTGTTCCAAAACTGGACATGCTTTTTAGATGTTTTCTGGCAAAACACTTCTTTAGATAACTATTTTTGAGGCTTATCAGTGATTTGCACCTTGTTGTAAACCCTCTATATTTACTTTTATGAAATCTTCTCTTCATTGTAGACTTTGACAATAATATGTCTACCTTCTGAACAGTGTTCTTGACTTGGCTATATATTCTGAAGGGGTTTTTCTTGATCAAGGAATGAATCATCCACCACAGCTGTCTTCCATGGTCATACAGGCCTTTGCTGACCTCACCAATGCGTTCCTTGTTTTTAAGAATGAGAATGTACCAAATAATTGGTTGGCCACTTCTAATGTTTCTGATCTCTCTGATGGGTTCGTTTATTTTCTCAGCCCAGTGATTCCCTGCTTTACATACTGTGAACTCTTGATATAAGGTTTCAGTGCAACAGTTTCCAAATTTAAATTCCACACCTGGAATCAACTCCAGTCCTTTTTACTGCTTAATTGTTAATGATATAACAGCCTGAAATGGCTTGTCAGTCAATTGTCCAATTACTTTTGGTCCCTTGAATAGGAGGGGACTACATATAGAAAGTGTTGTAATTCCTGAACTGTTAAATTACACTTTACAGTCTGTACTTCAAGCCCACATTCATTATATGACTAAGTTTTTTGAAAAAAGGGAAAAATAACAATAAGTTTATCAATATCCAAATATTTAAGGACCTAACTGTATATTATGCATTGTATGAATAAAAATTCATAGAGAAACGCAAGTCAGATGAAGATAAAAGTATTAGCATACTTCCATGCCACATTATATGAAATTAGCAGAGCAAGACAGGTGATGATTACCCAGTGAGATTAATGAAGTACCTATTATAATTCTATTATGGTAACAAACTTTTAGTAAAAGTCTTCTAAAAAACAAACTAAAATTTTATATATTTTTTTTAAGAAATAGAAATTGTGCATGCAACATTGCATGACATTTTGTTTTCATATATAAGTGTGCATGTACACATATGAATATAAATGACTGGATATGTGTCTGTATGTGTTTCTATACTGGTGGGACAGTTTGAATGCAAGATGTACCTTTTGTGCTTGCCGCTTTTCTGAACGCTGGCTTTGCTGGTAGATGCGGATGAAATTGGAGACAATCACAGGCACAGGCAGAGCAATGACCAGCACCCCACACAGTGAACAGATCGACCCAAAAACTTTTCCCATGATGGTCTTTGGAACCATGTCACCATACCTGTGAGGGAGGAACAGATCATTGTGTTCAAGAAAGAGAAAAAGAGGCTTTTCATTTGGATTACATGAGGCTAAATACTGTGCAGGAATAAGCCTGTGAGACATAAAAAAAGAAGACACGGAGAATGTCAAGCGATGCAATTCCTAGTTGGTCCGTCAGTGATCATGGACAATGGATCGAAACTCCATGATTCATAGTTTACAAGATCTTATAAATGGAAAATGTCTTCAATGACCCATTGACCTTGGTATTTCCAAGTGCATTGTAGTAAGGTTAAGCATTATTGTCCCAGACTCAGGAGGGGGGAACAATGACGTTCCTGATCATCGGGTTTCTTTCTTAAACTGTCACTAATGCTGACAGTCATGCTGTGATTCTGCATTAGCTGTGCTCAGATAACATCTGTCTGGTTCTCGTTTATAATTTCTCATTGTGCAATTAACTAACCAGATATAACTGAAAACATATTTACATTAAATATATGATGTTTATATTTCATACACTGTTAAAGACACGGGGCATTGTGGAGAAAGGAAGGTGACGACCCACTTGTAGTTCAGAAACAAACAACGGTTTACAGAAACTGGACACAGGCTAAAGCTGCAAAACAAAAGGACCATGAGTGGTCAGGAAACAAACAGGGAAAAAAAACTGAATTAACTAAAACCAAGAAGCGAAGCACAACAAAAACTAAGCGACACCACAGGGAATCAAACTGGGCAGGAGAACAGAGGAACAAACATACCATAACATTCATAATGGCAGACAGAGGGGCAGGACAAAGTCAGGCACTTGACTACCAATAATTAGGACTCATTTAACTCATGATAATTCAATCAATTGTACTTATTATTGGGGCTCATACTGCTTTTTCAGTTAAGGAAAAATATGTAGCCTATTGTTATACACACAAAATCTTTGCAGTAAATATTAATAGCATGAAACACACACATAAGCACCAGAATAGTTCACCTACCCGAGCGTGGTCATTGTGACAATAGTATACCAGAAGGATGCTGGGATGCTGGTGAACTTGCTCCTTTTCACACCTTTCTCTGCGTAGAATATCACCGTTGCAAAAATAATGATAGCCATCGTCAAAGAAAAGAGCAAAAACCCCAGCTCGGAGAAACAGCTCTTCAAAGTGTTGCCCAGAATACGCAGGCCTGCAGAATGACGGGAGAACTTGAAAATGCGAAACACTCGGAACACCCTCAAAGTGACAAAGGCTCCGCTCACCTCGCCTTTGTCAGTCATGAAGAGTCCTATGTAATATGGCATGATCGCAACCACATCTATAATACTCATCACAGTTTTAACAAACTTGAGTCGGTTTGGCGCAGCAAACAGACGCAACAGGTATTCCATCGTGAAAATCATCACACAGGCAGTATCTAAGCAGAAGAACTGCAGCTGGTAGCGCTTCCCGCAGGAGACTGTCGTCTTCGCTGAGGTCCCACATGGTACCGTTTCTAACACGTTGGCCAGGACGGAAACTGCGATGAAAAACCCAGTGACATAATAAATCACCAGAGCCGGAGTGCTCGTGTGCGGATTTTCAAAAGCTCTCCACATGGACTGTTTCAGGGTCATACCAGCAAGAACATCGTTCTCGTGATTCTCTTTTGTCAGTGTGTCCTGCGCATCCTGCATCCGTTCCAGGTTCTCACACTTATGGTCCTTGTAATCTTCGTAACAACAGTCCCCCATGTTCTCCTGCATGATCCCGAAGAAAGCCAGCTCTTCGTCGTACGCCGAAACGCACTCGTGTCGCGGGTAGTGCAATTTACCAGTGCGATAAAAGTTCAGGATGTGTCTGAAGAGCTCAGGGTCTCGATCGAAGAAGTACTCATTAGTTTCTTCGTGGAAAAAAAAATCTCGTTCAGTGCAGCCAAGTAATGTATTCGGGAACCGCTCTAAAGTGTTACGCCAAGTCTGAAATCTTGTTCCACTGACATTGAGAATAATGAAGCCGTCAGGTGCTTTCCGGTGCGCTGGCGGACCCGGCATGGAAGACCTCGCCACCGGTATCCACCCTATAGCTGCCGCTTGGGCAAAGGGAAGCCAAGTTGCATTTTCTGCTGCCATGCCAAACTTCTTTTGCAATAGCCAGGATTAGTTTGGCTATCAGGGGACCACGGTAGTATGGGGGGAAGATACCTGGAAAAATAAATAAATAAATAAATAAAATATACTTATGGAGCCTATATATGTCTATGTTTATAAGCAGGTGACACTGGGACCGGGCTGCAGTTTGCAAAAATAATATATATTATTCAAAGACGCACACCCATAGACTGATAAATGAGTGAAACAAAAAATCGTCCTGTGGTTTCTTAATTTTTTCCGTGGCTGTATATATGAATCCTGGCCAGATACCAGAAATTATTTTCGAGAGAGGTCCGACAAATTTCAAGGGGTTCAAACTCTATTTTACTACCTGGATACATAGCTGGTAGGGAGCAAACAAAAATTTCCCAGCTCCAAAAATATAGGGGTCTGCACCCCTTCTATTTCAAGCATAATAATAATATTATAGGTTACGTAAAATTAAGCTTTGTGATTTGCATCAAATGTACAAGGAGAAAATATCGGTCTCATGACTCAGTTTTGTATAACAATAATAAAGCAGAACTCAGACATTTTAAACAATCCAAATTACATGAACAAATTAAAAAGATTTCCCCAAACCGAAACACAACTTACCTATTTTATAAGAATAGCCTCTTTCATGCAGGTTTTATTCTTTTGTATTCATCGCAATTGGAAAAAGAGCTTCGAAAACAAATCAACAACATGCTTAAAACGAACACGTTGCAAGAATTACCAAATTAATTCCCCGCCGTCGTACTTGACGCAGAGTAACTTTCAGTCAGTGCATTTTGCGGACTGGCGGGGATGCCACTAGTGCCGACAGCGGGAAACAACCAGGGGAAAACTGGGAACATCGAAAATCAAGATACTTGATAGGAAAAGTGAACACAAAGTTGATACTTTCACTTCTTCTTATACCTACAGCAGTGCCGCATAAAGACCCCAACGTCTTTCACCTGGAAAAGAGGCGTGTCACCCGCTGTTCCCTCTAATCATATCTTGGATGCAAATTAGCAATGTTCCCCATACATACGAATACTGCTACTATAAATAGTAAAATTGTTTGGAGAACAATCTAGACGCACTATTCGTTAAGCACATTTTTTAAACAGATATACTGACACATACACTAATACACATTTAAGCTGACATTAAGGACATATACTGTGCTGACCACATTGTGTGCAGATATTGTCTCTGTCAGCTTTGCTCGTGACCCCTGTGACCCTGCATATGGAAAATGGATGGATGGATGGATGCGCAATGTATTCGCTTCTTTGATCGAGCAGACTATATACGTGTGTTTGATTTGGTTCATTTTTGCTGATACACACATAGACTGTCTGAAGTCTGAAATTGAGAGTGAGCATGAATCATGAATATAACAAAGAGCCACCAAGGAACATTGCTGAAGACCCCCTGGATGCTCAACAAAATGCTTGTCCACACATCCTGCAGACTCCACACACACACACACACACACACACAGTGCAGAGGTCAAATTATACCCCTTCAGGCCAAATGGAATGAGGCAACACTGCTACCCAACCATCTGCTTAAATTCAATCTTTATTTATTGTGTGTATATTCACAGCTCAGTTATACAATGAAAAACCCAATGGCATAAATGGGTGGTGGAGCACCTGGTGGTGACAGGGGACTGACAACAGCCCAGAAATTTGTTGCTGACTTGGGGGGGGGGGGCTTGGTATATTTTGCTGATCATTATAAGTTACTCATTAATAATTTCCTGCAATTTGACCTGGAAACCTGCCAAGAGTGATCAGTGGGTTGGGCATCCCTGGAATATGAGCTATTTAATGCCAAGGTTGGGACAGACCGGCCCTCACAAGACTAGCCCACTGGAAAAGCTCCCGAACTTCCCCATGGCCAGTCCACGCCGCTGAAAGTATGTCAGATTCCCAGGCAGTGTAGGGGTTCAGGACAGGGTAATAAGCTGACCAGGATACCAGCACCTTGCAGGCCACATACACATACATATCCAAACATACCGTCAGACACTAGGGGCACTCTGGAGTTGTCAGTTCTACTTAACTGGATGTTTTAGCCCTGCGGATGGGAACCCAGGTGCCCAGAGAAAACCCATGTGAGGACACGCAGAATTTTAACCTCCAACTAGGAGCAACTGCTGACCACTATGGTGTCCTGGGTGTCTTTTCGTCATATCGGATGTCAAGGGGAAGTGGCTTTTGCATCTGTTGGATGTGCAGATCTGGTTCTGTCAAACTTACGTTACTGTAACATAGTCAAGGTCACTCGTTTGAGAAGGGCATAAAGATATTCATCCAAAAACAGTTAAAAGTACTATGCAATAAAATGGCCATACAGTAAAAAAAATATCAGTAAAATTGTGGTTTTACTTGACAGTAATTTAGCACTACATGTCATGTTTGTCTGAGTTCTGCAGTCTAGGAGAATCTTACAGACCTTTAAAATGTTCTTTTGTTGGCATTTTCTCCTTGTTTACAGGTTTCCACCTACAACTCAAAGAGATGCTCAGGTCTGAGGAGTATTAAACAGCAAAGAAAGTGAAGTCACCTTATCCGGTCTCATACAGCATATAGACTATGCAAGTTTGTTTTGGTAAGTTATGCTGTTTAAAATGGAAGTTTGGGGCTATCCACTGAATTTGTATCGCAGTATTTATTATTAACCACACTGGTGCTGACAATGCTAAACAGCCACACTTAGTTACAAAGGATCCATCTGATAATGCAGTGACTACACAATATCCTTAACAAAGCACCGATGGGCTGTAGTGCACAGCACCTGTCAGCTCAGAACATATTTCTATAAAAGAAATATGACAGATCACCACTGTTTTTGAAGCTGAAGCTGGCGAAAATTTATGGGGAAATTTATTATTCGTATGGAAAACAAATTAAGTCCTTGGGGGCAAACACCTGTGTTTCCCCCATCAGACATGAGGTGTGGCTCCTCATTTCATTTAACATTCATTCAGCATTTTGAGTTTTAAATTTAACCTTAATAATGCAACTGAACTCAGAAAGTAAACAGAAAGACTATGTACTCTTCTGTTAACTTTTGTGTATCAATCGCCAGCAATAATCACGTTGGCCAGGCATCTACAAATAGCATTCATTATTAATATGACCCTGAACAGACCGGAGCCTCCAGACTAGCGTTAACCTAACACTGAACAGGAGAGCCCAGCATTAAATATGCTGGACATCTGGCAGGATCTTGTTCATGGCAACAAAAGTTTAAAATTAGAATGTAAAATTTAACATTAGCTTACATACAAATGAACTGTAACAATAAAAATTGCAAGAATTTCTTATCAATGCAAAAATTTTATGATATCTTGTTGGATGGTTGAAAGAACACCTTTAACTGATGAGATTGGAAAATAGAGAGAAAAGAATTTGAGACCTGCTGATCCTGGAGATTGATAGGGCCTTTCTCAGAATCAGCTCGGTCCGCAGGTATCGACTGGCATTTAGGTCAGGGCACTGGGATGGTCAAGGAATAAGCTGGGTACTGATGTAACTGAACCATTTTTGTGTGCATTTGGAAGGATGTTTTGGATCATTGATCCAACCACAACCCAGTTTCAGTTTCTTGGCAGAGGCAGCCAGATTTTGATTTAAAATCTCCTGGTACTTTATGGAGTCATGTATCCTAACAAAATTCTCGTGGTCATTGGCGAAAACACAGCCACTCAACATCACTGACCCCCCACCAGCTTAACAGTGGTGAGCAGGGGGCTCATTTTAAAAAATATTCGTACATTCCCATGGAAGAATGTACGTACATACAAAAACTCAAATGTTTGTACAGTACGAACAGCATAAGTCAGATGTATAAAACCTTTTGTAAAGTACACAAGTTACAGGTTTATAAATCCCACTTATTGTAGAAATATATGTTTATAACGTAATTTCACAGACAGTGAAAGCCACAAATGTATTTGATAGTAGCAGTTCCAACTCAAAGTAAATAATAATAATAATAATTGATACTTTATTGATCCTCGTGGGGAAATTGTTTTTACGCCTCCCTCAACTTGCTCTTTGTAGAGAAAGTTGCCCGCGAAGGGCAGCCACCTGTTGGGGCGCCCAGGGAGCTGGGGGTTAAGGGCCTTGCTCAAGGACCCACAGACGTGCTGAGGCTGGGTTTGAACCGGCGACCTTGTGATTACAGGTACACAGGTTTAGTCCACTAATAATATATAAATATATAAAAATAACATAGAATACAAACATACAAATATGAAATATAAAACTTGGCAGAAACCGGTTATGAATCGCTTCCATTTTGCTAGCATTAGATTTGTTTATGTAATAACTTATTACATTATTGGCATTTAATTACATTATGAAACTAATATATAATATTTATTTTTGTTAGATAATGTAATAACATGAACAAATAATGTAATAACAGCATCCACAGACATTGGCATAACATATAGATGGAGCAAATCGGCACAATTCCCTACTTTCTTTTCCAAGATACAAACTGCTGAGTCTGTCAAACTTTAGTCCACATGTTAATGTTGTCACAAAGACTAATGGAAAACGAAATAGTCTAGAATTCATCTAAAATTAAGGGTGAAAATTTTCACTTAAGAGGAGGTACTCCAAGTGAATAGGCTAAAATATTCTCCTTCCTTCAACTTTGCAGAATGAATATACATTTTAAAATGATAATTTTGCAATTTATAATAACATTTATAAAGTTTCTTTCTATATTTGATAATAGATGCAAATTATGCATCTCATATATACTCATATGTATGCACATATTTGCATGCAGTATCAAAATCAATACAGCCTATGCTCAACTGATAAAGTCAAGAAGTTAAAGCTTTAGTTCCCCAGGAACTGAGCATTGCGCCTTCCCAGGGCGGCTCCATGGAGTTATTGTGTTGCACTGCCAACATTAGGCAGCAGAGGGAGCCACAGCTCTACTCCAAGACACACCCCCAAATCTGAAAGCAGCAAGCAGGGGGTCAAAGACTGTCACGAAGCTTCCCCACTACATTGAAAAGGAGTCACTGAAGCCCTACTGCTCACTATGCATCTTATGGAGTGGCAAAATAGCTGCTCCTTCATCTAGATTGTGGTCCATCTGGCACTGGCGATGCAGGGGAAAGTGCTCCAGGTCCTCCCCAGGCTCACCTCGGATGAGCAGGGGGACTGTGACCCTCTGGGTGCAGCACTGAAGCACTGTATCCACCTACAGCTGTCAGCAGAGGCTATGAGGGAGAAGCCGCCGATTTGGCAGAGGCAGGTGAGAGAGATACTGGGCGATTTTGCTGCTGATCTCTACAGTTATGCATGATGGGGTTACCTCATGCTATGCAAAAACAGATAGCACTCCATGCCATTGGCAAGGCATTAATTCCAGAGTGGCTTCGCCAACATTTCCAGGTGCTGGCTGATGCCTTGGCAGTGGCAGAGATGGTTGGAGAGATGTTGTCTCTTTCAGCAACCACACGAGTCACGCTAGGAGCTATGATACCCGCTGTTAAGCTGCACCTGCAACTCCAGGAGCCCCAATGGGAGAATCAAAGCAAGCTGTGTCGAGATGGAGCCTTCACCCCCCAGTAAGCCCCCAGCATTTCCAGACACCACTCTAGCTACACTCTTTATTGATTACGCACAGTGGTGGAAGCTATTCACCTTAGTAACACTCCATGTGTCTACAAGCCTCAGTGGTCAGAGCAAACCGGAAGTGCAGACTATAGAATTGATACCATGAAAATGAATATTAAAATGGTTTTTTACACAAGAGAATCAATACATTAGGGACATTCATTACTTTTGACAACATTACTGCTCGGGCATCCTCCCAGGTACAGACGAGTCGGCCCTGTTAGGGTGGAAAGCAATAGAGGTCAAACTTGATATCGGTGACCGGCGTGTGCGTGCTGAGGGGCCAGACCACTGACCAGGAGGTCAGGCTGGCCAACATTCTGGATGCCTGCATCATCAGACTGGGTTTGCTGTGATACTTGGGGGCTCACAGGGGCCACACCCCATCTCAACATGGACACATTGACCCTTCAAAAAGACTGATGCCAGCAAGCGGTAGCAGACAGGCACAACAGCAGACTCGCCCCCAGGTGTTCTGGCAACCCCCTGTCAGTGCGTCATATACCTGGGCAATCTGCTCACCTGTGCTCTAGATTTGGATGGAGTGCTTAAAAACTTGTGTACTGTCTTCATTGTCATTCAAAAGGGTCTTGCATCTTATTACTGCTGGTTCATGGAGAACTTTGCCAGAACCACTAAATGGCTCCACCACCTTGCCGGAAAGGGGCGTTCCATTGAATGGACTGAGAACTAAGCCCCCCACCTTCGAGTGCCTCTGGACTGTGTTCACCGAGGCCCCTGTACTGGTGTATCCTGACCCAGCACGTCCCTTCGTCCTGGACATGGATGCCAGCAACCAAGGGTTTGGCGTGTTGTCACAGGTGTGGCCTGTGCGTGAAAGGCTGGTAGCTTACTTCAGCCAGACACTGAGCCATCCCAAGTGCAACTACTGCATGACCCACTGCAAACTCCTGGCTGTCATCCAAGCCTGTTGCCAGTTCCACCCTTACCTCTGTGGACAATGCTTCTAGCCACGCATCAATCACATGTCCCTCACCTGGTTGTTAAGCTTCTTCCACTGTGGTTATTAGGGTAAGTAGCATCCAACCTTGCCCTCTGTGACTCTTCCCGTTTGGCCAGCAGGCATCGCTGGTTATCCTGCTTTTCCCCTCCCTGTCGTATTGCCCTTCAGCCCTAGTGTATTCTCCCCGCTCCCTGGACCACTGCATAGCTCAGTGGATTGAGTGTGTGGCTCAACCCATAACCCTCTGGTTATGGGTTTTCAGCTGGTCAGTAGCCAACTTCATCTGTACTGTATTTACTGGTTTTCTGTTTCTCCAGTGTTCGGTGTTTTCTAATTTGTTTCCCGGTTATAGGTTTGCCCTGCTTGTGTCCTGTTCACGTCTGGTCCTGTTTGTGTTTTGGTTCCAGGTTAATTATCCTAGCATAGTAATTCCCTGCGCAGAGGGTTAGTGTTTCCTAGTTTCAGTGTTTGTAGAATTCCATAGTTTTGTGCTTGTTAATTGAACCATCTGTGACTCATTGTCCTGTTCCTTTAGTGATTGGTTCATTTGATTATGATCTATACCTGTCCTTTGTTTGATCTGGTATTCTTTGTGTATTTAAATGCATCCCCTCAATTTGTTCGTTAATCAGTCATTTTGTTTAGTTACTGTGTGTTTATTGCTCTGCTCTGTTCTGTTGCTCAGTTCCCAAGTGTCTTTGCTTTGTGGTTTCTTTTGTTAAGTTTTTATTTCTCCCATCTTGTTTTGACCCCTTGCAGTCTCTTTGTTTTGTACCTTCCCCAGCGTTGTCAGTTCCATTAATAAACACCCTTTTTCTTGGAGCCATCGATCATCACCTTTTTTCACCTGCACCATGCAGTGAGAGTGGCTCTGTCCCTTTAAACCAACCTGGGTCACACTTACACACTACTGCACTGTAAAGTATGACTGGCCTACAAGTGTATTACATCAGTAAATAATTTTGGAATCTAATTACTGACCACAGGTTCTGGGGCCTGTATCATGAATCCTGCTTTGTAATACAGGCTCCTGGTCCTCAGTCTGAAACACTTTTGTTATCTAAGTGATCTGTAGCAACTTCTTTGCTTTTATAGTTTCTGCTCATTATCAGTGGGTAGAATTAAAGATTATAATTGTGCATGGATTTATTACTGTGATTCACATGGCCAGCATTATGTGTGCGGTTTTAGAAAATCAATCAACACCCTTCAGATTTGAGAATTGGACATTGCCGTGGTATAAGTACATACTGAACTACATTGTTGATTTCAGATTGAAATAGCTGGCACTTTGGCATTCCGCAAACAATACTGTTCTGCAACTGAATTTCTGCAGTAGAAACTGTGACAGTTTCTGAATCTGCATTTATGATGTGCAATTTCCACAGCAGGTAGTTTAATGGATGGCTTGTTCAGTCATGTTAAGTGTCTGTCATATATTCATGTTACAGAAGCAGTTTTAGGAGGTTAGGGAAGCTAGCAAACATCTGAAAAACAGATGTATGCAAATCCTATGGGTAAAATGGCTAATTCTGCCAAAGGTAAATGTATAAATCTTTTGAATGAACATGTTTTTCCATCACCGTCAATAATCACCTTTCTAATCAGCCATTTAGAAATGAAGAAGTATGACTCATTCACTTAGATCAAGCATCACCACTTAATGTCTTCAACAGTACATTTGATCATTACAGACAATTATTTCTTTTGGCAAATTAGCTTTATTATCTTTATTATCTGTGCTTTCTTTCCAAACAAAAGGTTATTAGAACAAACTATTAGGTTTCCATTTAAATACATACAAAATGATAAAACTTCAGAGTACTGTTAACTTCTTATTTCTAAAACACTCACGAATAAGATATCTTAATCAATGTTTCTGTATTTTTTCTTTGATTATTTTCCCTCTGAAGTCCGAAGAAATCTGTCATAAGAAAATCTTAATATCAACGTGACAGTGACATAACTGAAAAAGGCAATGTGTGCTGTCATGTGTTACAGTAATCTTGCCAAGGTTGTTAAATAGAAGAAAACTATAAAAAACCTTTAAAAGCTATTATACTAACGTAAAGCTTGATGAAATGGTTTGCATATTTGAATTTAAAAAATTAATAAGAAAAACTAAAGTGCTGATCTTCCAAAGGAAGTTTTTGTTATGGCTCTAAGCGTATAATCATGCTCAAAAAATAACACAAAATCAGCTCCAATACTTTAACTATAAATTCAGTGTATTATCAGGAGAGATTAAGAGTTTATGCATGTTGCAGTGCATTCCTCAAAGAGGATGTGTTCTAGGGCACAGTGACTTGGAAGGGGCTCTCTTGCACATTTTCATCTCCCCACTTGACAATAAGGATGTAGTCTCCTTTCTCTCTGACTGTGTAGGTGACATTGTATAACTTGTTACCCATATGTCTGACATACACCTCCTCACATGGGGCCTTGGGTCCATGAACGCCCACCATCAACATGTTCGTGCCTGGAAGAGAACATACTGTCACTGAGGGATAGATTTTTAGGAATTGTTTTCTGTTTGCTCTGATTAGGCTACTAAGCGCCTTGCATGATTCTGATGTTGCTGCTTTTTTGCCCATATGAAATGTTATTGACGGTATTAACTGCCTGCAGTAGTAATAGTAGAATGTTTTTTGCAGTGACCCTGTTATTGACCACCCTGCCGTGCAGTTATATATATGCACGTGCATATGACTTGGGAAGTTGTGGTGCGCACTGGAAAATGGGACTCCCATGAAAGCCACTGCGTAATTCTGACCCTGATCCGAGGGTGCCTGAGCATGCACACGTGAGTGTATATGCTCGCTCACCTGCTCTGCTGCAGTCTACAGTGAAGGTGTTCTTCTGTCCCACAAAAGCTTTGGAGAGTCCTGCCCCTCGGCACACCACCTTGCTCGCATCTGATGAGAATTTGGACAGGGTGCTGTAGGCGCTGCCCATTTTGGTGACCGTTTCCACGTGAACGGATGAGGTTTCATGAAGACTGTGTCCCCCTGACAGACGAACACCTAAAGGAAAAGACAGAGAAAGAATATAATTTCCAAACTACACTGCACAGCCTTGTTTCACTCTCCCTCATAGACACTGGAGAAGCACCACTACTAGGGACATGATAAAACCGCAAAATAGTAATGCACCTGTGACTTTAGCTTTGAATGGACTGCCGACGATGTGCTGTGGCCCGCCATATTTGATGGAGATGAGATAGTTCCCCGGTGCCATGGGTGTGTAAGTGACTAAGTATCCTTCAGGACACTCGCAGCAGTCAAGCTTCACCTTGGAGGGTCCGTCGATGGAGACAGACAGGGCCCCCGATCCTGCATTACTTGTATTCACAATAAACTTAGAGGGCACTCCTGTGGGGAGGGGGCAACAGGAGGCATGAGATGACAATCAGTGTGCTGTCCAATAAATGCAAAACATACAACTTAACAAATTAAAATGTTTAATCTGAACAAGTTAATATCAGAGAGTACAGATTATGTCACACAGAATCAGCACAATAAAAACATACTTGATGGCCATAGTCATACCTGTAGTGCCACCTTCTAGACCAGCTCCAAATGCAGAAACCATCCCTGGGTCACCAGCCTGTTCCAGCTCCCCTATATGGACTTTGAAAGGGCTGCCAGGGATGTGGCTCCCATTAAATTTTACATCAATGGCATGAACACCAGTCTCCCGTGCAATGAAGCGGATTGCAGTCTTGTCTGTGGAAACCAAGAGAAGGAAACTTTCTTTGACTCTGACAGGAAAAGCATCAAAACAGTTTACGGTAAAAGATCTTTAGCTATATGACTTAATTTCCTGAAAAGAATGTGTCACAACAAAGTTTGCTCTCATTTTATCTCTAATTCCATTCACCAGCTGTGCTTCCTTACCACCGTCCAGCTCATTGATATAACACTCCTGCACTGTCCCAGATGGCCTGTGCACCTTGGCATCAATAACACCCTGTGCTCCATTTCGCTGCACTGCAAAGCAGGCTTCCTGGTTCACCTTCAGACCCTTCTCCTGAAACAACATTGGGGGCGATTCAGAAGCTGAGAGACGAACTGGCGGAAAGAACGTCATGGCCAATGGCAGGAAGGAGAAAATTATAGTGAGGGTCAGGACAAAGAAGAAGAGAAAGTAAATGGAATTAGAATGAAAGGGGGTTTCTCAAGATGAAGCTCATGAAAGAGTGTCACTGCGGGACCCCAAAGGGGTGGGAAAGACCAGGATCTCATGTCTGGGGAACAGCAGCTGTGTCTGGCTCAGTGTGGCTGGGCCCACCTGAAGGCTGGTCACTGTGAGCCGTCGAGCATCATCTGACAGTTTAGCGACCGGAATGATGAATGGGCTGTCAGGTATGTGTTCATCATTAAACCTGATTGACAGCTCATAATCACCTGCAGAAAGACAACCACAAACACAACGCTAGTGTCTGCATTTCAGCACAATATCTCAGTTAGCAAGGTAACAGGAATTCAGTTCCAGTAAAGATCCCAGGGTGAACTTATTGGATTCTTTTTATTTTCATGGCATGTTGCACAAGTACTAGTACTACTGATTTGCCGGTAAACTGTGTTTTGAGAAAACTTTCTCAATGCTAAAGGTGTGTCATCTCGGCAGGTGGGTGCATTGAGTGTGTAGCAGGCAATAATGTAATAACTACCAATAATGTAATAAGTTCCATTCTTAATGTAATGAAAGTTGATAATGTAAAAACTGGCCAATAATGTAATACATTTGCTGAATCAATAATGTAATAGATTTTGGAGATAATGTAATAACTTCTAAGTTATTTCATTATCAACTTTTATTACATTAAGAACTGAGAAATTCATTACATTATTGGCACGTTATTACATTATTGGCTGCTATAAGGTGTTTACAGGAATATCTGACCTGACTCCTGGACAATGTAGATGACTCCGCATGAGCCATCCTTCCTGTCCTCAAAAGAGAGTTCTGCCTTGCTGGGACCCTCCATAGCGATGGATAGCCCCCCGGCTCCAGCCTCCCGAGTCCAGATGCTGAATTCCGCTGCAGGGAATTTTATAAGTACTTGATCACATGATCAGTTGTCTCCAGGGATTGATTTGGTGCCAGGGCAGTTTTTAAAATCACGTTCACAGAAATTTCAGGAAAACTAACCTGGGACACCCGCCACACCCCTTTCCAGCCCTGGGCCGCCTGCTCGAACCTTGTGGGCTCCACCCTCCCCCAGGGGCCCCACTGTGAACTGGAAGGGGCTCCCAGGGACGTGCTGGCCTCTGTACTTGACGCTGACAGTGTGGGGGCCCATTTCCTGGGGCACGAATCGCACGCTGTAGGTGCTGTCCTCACCCTCCACAATCTCTGTGGTCTCCATTTTGCCACTAGGGCTGGTCACCTGGGCAGTCATCTCCTGGGTGCCGGCTTCAAGGGAGATAGCTGAAAGCAGGCAGACTGCTGAAACACACTCTCAAGGGAGATAGCTGAAAGCAGGCAGACTGCTGAAACACACTCTCAAGGGAGAAACTGTATACTGTGGCAGATCTCCCCACTGAATTTACAGATAAAATCTACCATGGCTGATTATTATTTATTACAATGCTATTTTAAACCCATTCACATGAGTTCATATGGAAATGTACGGTGAATTCCTAAAAGGTCACAGTTGCCACAAGTAATTTCCTCGCTTGAGTAATTTCCTCTCTTTTTGTATTATGAATTCTGGCCAGCAGGATGGCGCTCACACATACCTTCTTGTCTGAGAGGCATCCCGCTAAAGGAGCCCAAGCTGTCTCGACTCAGGAATCCCCCAAAGATGTTGCGGAAGGGGTCCCCCCCAAGCTGTGTGCTCTCCTCCACATGGACTTCCCGGTGGGTTTCTCCGCCGCGTATCTGGCTGACCTGTGTGCGCTCTGTACGCATATATGTATGGCTGCTGCGCATGAGGGACCGTGTTAATCGCTCCTGAGCCGACACCATTTGGAACCAATTCCCTGAGAAACAGAAGGGACAAAGGGCATTCACAGCACTATACAAGACCAGATCCTTCTAATGCCACATTTATAGGTGTAGATTTTGGGGGTTCAGGGGAGACATCGTCCCAGTGTTGAGATGGGTGGGGGGGAGGGGAAGGATGATCAAATATATCATATAATGGTTGGTTTACAAAAAACGCATAGGATTAATATATCTCATCACATAATTACATTTTTTTTTCTGATAGTTTTTACCTGGAGAACCGGTAACCTGTGTTAAAATGGTTTAATCTAAACTCCAGCTACGGCAGGTACCAATAATGCAACGTAATGTCACATGTTTGACCCTGATATACCCATCCAACCCAATGTTAATATGAGACCTACGCCCTGGGTCACGCTGGTCAGTTTTTTGGAGGTACACATAGACAAAGCACATGCAGCTGCTCTATTGTGTTATCTCCTTTGAATGACCATTTGAAGAGTGCAAAGAATCGCACCTGGAATTTTGAGGTTGAGATCACAGGTGGTGCCCACCGAGGCAATAGATGATGCCTGTCTCTTCCGGGTGATGCTCTCCTTCATGCGGCCTTCACCAGTAACCCTCACTGTGAATGGACTTCCTGCAAGGGAAGCAGATTTTGTCAGGGTTGGCTGCAGAGGTTCGTAATATCTGAACCGTCCTTGCTGACAGGCACTGCATTAGGTAATGCAACTTCCATGCTGCACCGGTGGTGTGGTTTACCTGGGACATGCTGGTCAGCAAACTTGATGTTGATGATGTAGTTACCCGGCTCTGTGGGACAGTAGGTCACCTTGCATGTCCCATCTTCTGAATCCTCACAGTTGATATCAACTTTACTTGGACCTTCAATTGACAGCCCTAGACCTCCATAACCTAAACAAGCCATGCGGAGATGGAATGATTAAAAGATGATTCAATAAGCATTCCTCAAAAACATTGTTCTTTTATGACTATAACTAAATAAATCTTAACCACTCCCTAACCTGCATTCCTTGTGTCCACGAAGAACTCAGATATTTGAAATGTGCGACCCTCCAGTAGGCCCTTGCCGAACACCTTGACTCTGCTGGCGTCCCCAATTTCAGACTGGCCCACCATGATCTTGAAAGGGCTGTTATTCACATGCTTGCCAGCTTTCTTCACACTCACCACATGTTCACCTACTTCTTTGGGTGTGAACGAAATCCCTGCAAGAGAAAAGCTGGTCAGAGAAGCACCAACTCAAATTGCTTCCACGGACTAAAATCCTGAAGATGAAACATTGAAATTCATCAAATGTTTTTAAAGGAATATATTCACCATGGAGCAGTTCCAGTAAAGTCTCAATACTTTGAGGTGGGTTTATACTGTACAAAGATCAAGTATTTACTTCACCGAGACAAATTTCTTGTACAGTACGTGTGATCAATAAAATCATTAAATGTTCAAAGCATTGGATTCTTGTATCCCAAATAACCATGCAACATAGAGTACAAAGAGTTGAAGCCTTGTGAGAGGCTCACCAATGTGGCGATTGGGCAGCCTCTTCAACAGACAGGGTTCCTCACTCCCAGATGGAGCTCTGATACTGGCTGTCAGTGAGCTCAGGTCAGTCTCTGTGATCTTCAGAGACACATCTGTTGTTGTACCAACATTCAACTGAGATGTTCTTAAGGAATCATCAGCTGCAAAATGAGATACAGACATACGAGTAAGACAAAGAACATTGTCTTAACTGTCTTAAATCGAACTTGCGTATCAAAAACTCTTATCACTTTAAAAATTCTATATTCCTTAATTTCCCAACAGTTGATTGAATTCCTGAACAGTTAGCCTGCTTGAGTGAGGTGAGTGGCAAAATTTGTACTGAATACAAGTACAAATATCTCCTTTTTGATCATTCTCTGTAAGAAGTCTGCAGACAGCTGACTATGCATCAGCAGAATTAAAACCTGGCGCCTCATATGAAGAGATGTTCCGCAAATTAAGATACAAACATACAGCAGTTCAGTATTTGAATATTTATCATAAGAAAAGTAATATGTGAAAAGTAAATGTTCTGCATAAAAATCTCAAATAAGCTTAAAGCACAAAAAATAGCTGAATATAACAGCTTTACTTGTTTAGGTTACCATATCACCGAAGATTTCTATAGGTTAGAAACTGAAAAATATGCAAATAATAGGCATAGAGAATTAACAAAAAAAAAAAAAAGAGTATACAGAGTGGAGCCAGCCTTGATCTGTAGGGTAAACATGTCCTTTAAGAATATTTCAAAATAAGAAACAAACATTTGTGATTAGTATTTGCTACTTTATGCGCAAGCAAATTTTCGACATTTACAGCCTACTGAACCAGTTTAGTGTGGTTTCTTATGCAGATTATCTAAATGAGGTGATAGGAACCACATTTACTGAGGATGAATGTGCATGAATATAACTAGGTGCCAAATTTGCAGTGAGCCTGCCTCCTAACGGCCGACACACCTGTGATCTTGGCAGTAAAGGGACTCCCAGGGATGTGCTTATTATCGAACTTTACGATGATGGTGTAGTCTCCTGGAGCAGTCGGGAGGTAGGACACAGTGCATGTGCCATCCTTGTTATCCTTGCAGGTGATCTCTGCTTTAGATGGGCCCTCCACAGCCAGTGACAGACCACCTGAAAGGAGAGGTCACACACTTGTACCAATGAAGCATTATTGCTCTAGAGAAAAAGGCTGTTTTTAGTACGGCAGAATGAGAAGTACCTTGCCCAGCATCCTTAGTGATAATAGTGAAGACTGCAGGCTTGTTTGTTATGCCGTGGCTCAGACCTGGTCCATAAGCCGTCACATAACTGCAGCTGATGGCATCCACATAGAACTGCAGTGGACTGCCTGAGGAGACCAGGAACCCCTAATTTAACTGATCCTGCTGTTTAAGCATCTTACAAACAAGAGAACTAGCTAACTGGATATAATGTGGAAAGTATAGGAAGTTAAATGGTTTACCATCTAAAAATACTCAGGTACTCAGTTTTTCACAACATATTAATGCAACTCTTTACTGCCAAATACTCCTCTCAGGGTCTGTACCTGGAATGTGGTTGCCATCGTATTTGAGGTCCATCTCATGCAGACCTTTCTCAGTGGGAGAGTAGCGTACTGTCAATGTCCCGTCCTTATTGTCTATTATGTGAGGGGTAGCCGTCTTCCCTGAAGGCATGCGGACTTCCCCTAAGAAGTACATATTGAAGTTTATTCCATGCCTCGGTCATTCAGAGTCACACATAAGATGAACTCGGCTACGGCCTTTCCTTATCTCCTGGAGCTCACCTGTGACTTCGCCCTTCTGCACAGTGAATGGAATAACCAGGTTGAAGGGACGAAGCCTTGGCTCCATGCTGCCAACTGGAGTAATGGGCTTATCCGTGGCCTAAAAAAAGGAAGAGCTTATTTACAAATAGCACTGCTTAGAGCAGGGCATCATAGGAAGATGGATACTCTTCAAATGACCTACGGAATGGTCAGTGTCTATATTTGAAGTATTCTTACTTCAAACATATGGTCCTCATGCACTTGGTCAGGAAAGGCTTACCACCACATTAAAGGGGCTGTTGGGGATGAGCTGCCCTCCAAAGCGGATGGTGATGACATATTTGCCTGGCTCAGGGGCAGTGTAGTAGATGTCAAAGGTACCATCTGAGTTCTCCACCACATCCATGTCTAGCTCAGAGCCATCAGGAGCTGACAGTTTACAGGTGACCTTGCCCTTCCCCGCAGCCTTCGCATCCACAGTGATGACTGTTTCATCTCTTAAAACAATCGTGGAGCCAAGACCTGTACCTAAAAACGATTGAGATGCACTATGTTACCTGTTCCCATCTTTCAAAACCAACAAGACAATGATATACAGTACTTCTGCTTTTAAACAAAAGTTATCTGCTCACCCAGTCCATGTCCGCCAATAGATACTGCAGATAAAACAAAATTAATTCACTAGATGCTCTTCAAAAAATGTTGCAGTGTGAGAATATAGTTTATAATTTTATATGCAATATATAGGAGATGGCTTACCCCTGACCACACACTTGCTAGCGTCACCAGTTGGCACAGCGTTGATGTGGTAGGGCGAATAAGGTATCTCATCCCCACCGTACTTGATGGTAATTGTGTAGGGGCCAGTCATTGCAGGCACATAGGACACAGTGTAGGTTCCATCTCTGTTGTTCCGGATGTTCGCCTTGGTTGGCTTCCCCTCTGGGTCCTGGTGATTAGCTTATTTTATGTGATTTTATCCTAATCCATGCTACTGCTATATGGATTATATTGCTATATAAGTCATTTCACTTTTCTCTACCAAACGAGCAAGACGCTTTTCTCACCACGATGTGCACTGTGAGAAGGCCCTCGCCTGCGTGCCGCGCATCAATGGTAAACTCCACAGGCAGGCTGGCTGGCACGCCAGAGGAATCGAGGCCAGGGCCGCTGGCCTGGACCTTACTGGCATCATGGGTGGGCAACACTTTGACCTGGAAGGGACTGTGGAGAGATTGTGGAGGTTGTCTTTATCTGGAATAATGTACTGAATGTTATTTTAATTGTTGTTATATTTACTAAGCACTCTGTACTTGCCCTGACTATTTCGTCAGAGAACATATGTACGCTCCTCACCTGCGGGGGACTTGTTGTTCAGCATACTTGACAGACGCGGTGTAAGGGCCATCGTGAGCGGGGGTGTACCTCACTGTGTGCGTGCCATCACCATTGTTATTGATGCTGACAGGCTCCATGGTCCCTGAAGGATCAAGATCAGTTTGGAATCTCACTCTTCAAAACTACCTGTATGTTTGTGTTAATACACTATGATGGGAAATGCATGTCCTCTTACCTGTAGGCCCAACGAGCTGGACCTGGAGGGGGGCCACACCTGCTTTGCTGGTATCCACAGTAAAAGTCTGTGGAACCTGAGCCCGAACCCCACTCCCCAAGCCAGGCCCAGAGCACTTCACCTTACTGGGGTCCACAGGTGCCTTAATAGGCACACGAAAGGGGCTGCCTGTAAGACGGAGATGGCTATTCACTATCCTACAGATTACAAGCCTGCTTTATTGGCTGGTCTATAATTGCATAAAGATAGTACCTGGGATAGGTTGGCCTCCAAAAGAGATGTTGATATCATAGTCCCCAGGTGCAGAGGGAAGGTACTCCACACTGCAGCTGCCATCCTTGTTGTCTGTGCAGGACATCTTTGCCTCAGAGGGCCCTTCAATGGCCAGCCCCAGACCCCCAGTCCCAGCACCTCTGAGGAGAAGAGGGAATAGCAGCCCAAATATTCAATGAAAGCAAAAGGAGTGTGTCTTCAAAATTCTATCTCACTTGCGCAAATATAAAAAGCAGGATAAAAGGTATCTGCCATATCAGAATGGAGGAAGACAGAAATAAAATATCCATGCATGCATCCATCCATCCATATTCTCTCCATATCTCCTACCCTGGTCACAGCAGTCTGGACCCTTTCCCAGAAGCTACAAGGCAAGGCAGCCAATAAGCTCTGATGGAGCACCAACATACCAATCGGCAACTCCAATTCACCTTAGCATGTTATTGGATTGTGGGGGGAAACTGGAGAATCCAGAGGAACCCCCACAACAACACAAGGAGAACATGCAAACTCCACACACATAGATGGTGGAGACAGAACCCTGGTCTGAGAGGTGTGAGGCAACAGTGTTAATAAAAGTGATATATCTTCTAAACAAACTGTACTGGGGTTTACTACAGTGGCATGGTGGGGGACACTACAGTCCCCCTTCTACATAACAGTTTGTTTGTGTGTTTGGCAGTAAATCTGCTTACCACTCATGGAACCCAACCCACCATGACCATGTCCAACACGCACCTAGTTTCCACAGTGAAGCAGTTGACCTTGTTGACCAATCCCTGCTCTAGCCCGGGGCCATAGGCACGCACACGGCTGGGGTCACAGCCTTCAGAGACCTGCACCCTGAAGGGGCTGTTGGGAATGGCGACGTCATCATATAGGACCTCAATCAGGTGCAAACCTAGGTGTAGGACAAATCAATCTGTGAATTTTCTAAATATGTAGATCTCCCTGAATCAGAATGATACATTTGGCTATTAGTTTATTTCTTATGGTTTTAAACAAGATTTCCCAACACAGGGAAAAAATGCTAAATGTTTTCATTCAGACTTTATCTGTAATGTAAACTTTGCAGCAATATTCCCATACAGAGAGCAGTAAAAACTTTTAATAAGCAAAACTGAAGTAAAATGGATAATTCCTCCTTCCCCAGAATCTTCCAGACACGTCCACGACAGCCATTGGGCAACTGTTATGTTGTTACTGAGAGTCTGTTCCGGGCAGCTCCCTGTCAGTGACATGATGCCAAAGTCTGGCTCCGATCCACGAGCTTCTGCTTTGATGTAACAGCTATTTATACAGCCCCCCATAAAGACTGCACTTGCATGTCCCTCTGTTCTAACACTTGTCCCTATATGGCAGAAGTATTGCAGACAATGAAACCTGAACAGTTCCAGGCCCTGCCCCCCTTCAACTAGGAGCAGAGGCACTTCTTTAATGATCCATGTGGGTGCTGTTATGAAATAAAACGCAACTCTATAAAAGCAGCAACACACAAGGGAGAGTTTGAAGCCTTCCAGATCACCTAGCCAAACTAAAGAGAATCCAGGGCACCTTCTCTGTAAAGCTACTGAAATAATGTTTAGAATCAGACTTGCTTCTTTCAGTATTCAATGCTTTTACATATTATTGAGTAATGCCTCCTTTTCAATATGGTGGAAAAGTAAAAAAATATATATCACTATTCTGTGATTTTTAGGGTTATTGTGAAAGCACTGAGTCGCTTCTCTAATAAAAGCAGTGAGACTTCTTCAATAGGTACAGCAGTAGCATTAACATTAATATATTTTTGTATGAGTCACTGCTCATCTTTTTTTATATTTGTCTTAGACTTAATTGCAATTGCATCTGCTTAAATTAAATTGCAAATTATGTAGATCTGATGTGATACTAACAACACTTACCATCTTCATATGCAGTGTACTCCACTCTGTAAGTACCATCCTCCTTGTCGGAAATATAGATATCGGTGTTTGCCCCTGATGGGTTGATTATCCTTGCCTTCACATGATTGCCCCCAGTCTTTGTCAGACCACGGGCATCAACAATGAAGTGCGTGGTTACTTCGCGAAGAACCCCTGTAATTAATGACATGCATCAAGGATAAGACTTCTGTTTACAGCAGAATGGAGGATGATGGGAAATCACAGTGCCACACAATGTCACTGTCTTTATACATTGTTAACTATTGTTTTCTATTGTTACATTGTTAGAGAGCTCTGTCAGGAGTAATTTATTACCTCTGGGTTCCACCCCTGGTCCGTAAACCTTGACTCCACTGGTATCAATGGCAGGCGCCACCTGCAGGTGGGCAGGGAACTTGGGCACATTGTGCCCACCGTATTTGATGGTGATGGTGTACGCGCCTGGGAAGGGTGGGGTGTAGGTGATGGAGTAGGTTCCGTTGCTGTTGTTTTGAATATGTACCTCAGCTTTGGCCCCCGATTCGGAGACAATCTCAATGGTCAGCTCAGCATTTCCAGCCTTGGAGCAGTCCACGGTGAAGGTGCCTACCTCGCTGGCCTTGCCACGCTCCAGACCCGGCCCACTAGCTGTGACTTTGCTGGGGTCAAAAGCTGGCTGGACCAGGGCCTTGAAGGGTGAGCCAGGGATGTGAGTATCAGCGTACAAGACGTTGATAGCATACTCGCCTGGCTCAGTCGGTATGTAGGATACAGAGCAAGAGCCATCACCGTTGTCCTGGCACTCAATTTTTGCCTCACATGGACCCTCCACTGTCACACCTAGTCCACCTGTGCCTGCCCCCTTGGTATCTATGGTAAATGGAGCTGGCTTTCCTACAACACCTCCTTTCAGACCTGGTCCATATGCACGTACCTGTAGATTAAGAACAACAAACAGATCTGTGTAAGTTCTCATGAAACTTGTTGATGCAGAGGGCTAAGAAACATCCATTGATCGTAATTGTCCTCTTCATCCACATTACCCTGCTGTCTCTGGGTTCTGTCTCAAACTATGACTACACTATGAGCAGAAAATATGGCATAATCACACACATGGATGACTAAGACTGCATTATATAAAACAACATAAATACAGTAAATGTTTGTATTCCCCACACCCTAACCAGAAAAAGTGGTTAAAAGATGTGTAGATGGATGGATGGATGTTTGGATGTTTTGATGCTTATAATGTACTATCTGCCTCCCATGTATGTTTCTGTGGACAGACATGTCTGCTAAATAAATAAATGTAGATGCATTCAAAGAGAGTGAATTGCTGTATTTTACTTGCCTTGGAAGGATCAGGGGGTATAACACCTTCCACGGTGAAGGGGCTTCCAGGAACTGGGTTTCCATCATAGGACACATCCACTTTGTAGGGGCCTTCTTCAGGGGGAATATAATGCACAGAGTATGCACTGTTTGTCATGTCAGGCTGGACTTTGCATGGGATTGGCCGCTTAGAGGGTGATGTGATCTTGACATCTACTTTGCCTTGCCCACCAGCACCCCGAGTGTTCACCACAAACTCCTGATCCTTCCCAACCTCTACTTCTGTGGAATGCAAAGAGACAGGCTCTTTTAAACTCGCTCCAATGGGGTCATTTATGAATGCAAATTCTACTAAAAGAGCAAACTTAAACTAACACCATTAGATGATTTAAATATTCTTTGTGAATTGGACTAAATCAAAAAGCAGGAAATTCTGTCTCTCATTCACAGGGACATTGCATGCATAGTTAATTTATAGAGGAATCCTCATTGAAAGCAGGGTACTAACTTTTGTTAAGGCCTTGAACCTGGACTTGGCCAAGGTCTAGGGGAGAACCCACGGTGATGGTAAATGGGCTTTTTGGAACCGGATCATTTCCATAGGTGACGGAGATAGTCATGTTTCCCTGCAAATAAAGCAGGTGGGGAAATAAAGAGCTAATTCTCTTTGTCATTCAGTAAGCAGTTCTCTAACAGACTGAGTGGTCCCCTTTACATAAAAAGCTAACATAAAAAAGTCAATAACAGATGAATCATGACGCTCCCCCCTCAGCAGTGGACATACCTGCTGCACAGCAGTATATTTGACAGTGTAGGTATAGTCATGATTATCGATGATCTCAAAGTCTTGCACCGCCTGTCCCTTGATGGCTCCATCAAACTGGACATCCAGTTTAGCCTTACCCGCCCCCTTGGTGAAGACTGTGAAATGAGTGGGCGTGCCCACTTCCACACCTACAACACACAAGCTTCCATCAGCCCATCTGTGCTGTAGACCAAGGGTTTCTGTTCGCTCTCTGTATCAGTGTCATATTGGCCTTATATTGGCTTCACTAATAGCTTTGTTTATCAATCTTTTTGTGTGCTTCAATTTATTTTTGTGTTGATACAGCAGCTAAAGGGTCTGTGTCAGGCTAAGCATTAATGGTGGCAGAGAGACTAAGAAACCCCCAATGAAATGCTGCTAAACCAGATCTCACCTGTCTTGTTAAGCCCAGGGCCCTCTGCCCTCACCTTGGCAGCATCATGAGACGGCTGTACCTTAACATGGAATGGGCTGATGGGGATTTCCTATAGACGGGGATTGGCATAAATACATAATAGGCATTAGTTTCATTATTCTATTTGGAAAAGCAAATATAGCTACAATTTGTACTAAGCACTTAAATTGTAAATTTAATGATTAAACAAAGTACCAAAGCAAAAGCAAAAACATTGCTGCAAGACACTCTTATGAACACAATATTATTAAAAAATAATGTCACTAAAATAAAAAGGCATTATTTGCAGATATGAGACATTTGCACTGTGAAAACAGATCGATTTCTTTCTACAGAGATCCAAACAGTAAAACCATTCCCACTGCTGACTGCTTCAAAAGCCTCACCTGGTCTCCAAACAGCACCATAATTGTGTAGTTACCAGGGCCAGGGGGTGTGTATTTTACTGTGAAGGTGTCATTGTCATTCTTGATTATATCGAAGTCGATGTCCACCTCATTGGGACCCACAACCCCAGGGGCACACTTGATGCCAATACTGACATCACCTGAGAAATTTGGACACGATCAATGAGTGGTAACGCATTACGGCCAAGTAAATAGAAAAGGCAACAGGAATAAACAAGCTGTAAGTCTCGAGACTAATATCCTGCTTTGCTGACCTACTTCATGTGAGCATTCCCTTACCTTGTCCAGCTTCAGCGCAGTCCACAGTGAAATATGTGGGCTCATTGGCCTTCAGCCCTGTTTTCTGCACTCCTGGCCCGTACACCTTAACTTTTCCTGGGTGACTACCTTCCCCAACGACTACCTACATGTGAACAGAGAGCATGATACTGGAGTCAAAATGAGGCCAAAATGAGGTTTACGACCAACTGTAAGCGGTGGTGGATAGTTCAGGTACAGAAAGTAAAAATCCAGACCAAGATTTTGTTTTAACCAACCAGTTCAGTATAAAGAGTGGACCTGAACTATCCATCTCTGACTATAACACAATGAAAAAGTCACAATACAAAGAACATAAGAACATAAGAACATAAGAACTATACAAACGAGAGGAGGCCATTCGGCCCATCGAGCTCGCTTGGGGAGAACTTAACTAATAGCTCAGAGTTGTTAAAATCTTATCTAGCTCTGATTTAAAGGAACCCAAGGATTCAGCTTGCACTACGTTATCAGGAAGACTATTCCATACTCTGACTACACGCTGTGTAAAGAAGTGCTTCCTTAAATCCAGTTTGAAATGTTCTCCCGCTAATTTCCACCTATGGCCACGAGTTCTTGTATTTGAACTAATGCTGAAGTAACTATTCGGTCGAACAGCATCCAAACCTGTTAGAATCTTATAGACCTGGATCATGTCCCCCCTCAGTCTCCTTTGCTTGAGGCTGAACAGATTTAGCTCAAATAACCTTTCCTCGTATGACATTCCTCTAAGACCAGGAATCATTCTTGTGGCCCTACGCTGCACCTTTTCTAAGGCCGCTATGTCCTTTTTAAGATATGGTGACCAAACCTGTACACAATATTCTAGGTGAGGTCTCACCAAGGAATTGTATAATCTTAGCATTACCTCCCTTGACTTAAACTCCACACACCTGGAGATGTACCCCAACATCCTATTGGCCTTTTTTATTGCTTCCCCACACTGGCGAGAATGAGACATGGAAGCATCAACATACACACCAAGGTCTTTCTCATAATCAGCTACCTTTATTTCAGTAGGTCCCATAAAATACCTGTACTTTATATTTCTGCTCCCTACATGGAGTACCTTACATTTGTCTATGTTAAATTTCATCTGCCAGGTGTCAGCCCAGTCACTAATTAAATTAAGATCCCGCTGTAGCTGCTGAGCCGCTAGTTCAGTATCTGCTACACCACCCACCTTGGTGTCATCTGCAAATTTCACCAGTTTACTGTATATATTGGTGTCTATATCATTTATGTAAATTAGGAACAAAAGTGGTCCTAAAATTGAACCCTGCGGTACCCCACTATGAACGCAGGCCCACTGTGACATCGAGCCTCTTATAACTACTCGCTGCTTCCTATCCGTTAACCAGTTATCAATCCAAGTCGCTACAGTTCCTAAAATACCTGTCGCTTTGAGTTTAAGTGAGAGCCTCTTGTGGGGAACAACATCAAAAGCCTTTTGGAAATCTAAATAGATGACATCATAGGCCTTCTTATCATCAACTTCCTGAGTAGCTTCCTCAAAAAACTCCAACAGATTTGTTAAACAGGATCTACCTCTCCTAAATCCATGCTGGCTATCCCTCAAAATGTTATTTGAGTCCAGGTAATCTACCATTTTCTCTTTGATTATAGCCTCCATAACTTTACCAGTTATACAAGTTAGACTGATTGGCCTATAGTTTGACAAATTACTTCTATCCCCTTTTTTGAAAATGGGCGTTATGTTGGCATGCTTCCAATCAGAAGGTACCACACCTTCAGATAAGGATTTTTGAAACAGTAATGTTAAGGGTCGGCAAATAATATCCCTCATCTCTTTTAACACTATAGGTAAGATGCCATCAGGGCCCTGTGATTTATTTATTTTGAGCTTAGCTAGGCTTTGCAAAACATCAGCTTCAGTTATATATATATTAGTTATAGACGATGTTGAATTAGTAATAAGAACTGGTAAGTTACTAGTGTCCTCGACAGTGAATACCCGTGCAAAACTATCATTGAACTCATTTACTATGTCAATGTCGTTTTCAATTATAAGACCCTTACTATCCTGTAGTAAGAGATCTCCTTATGACAGATTACATATGCTTGTGAAGTGACGGACAAAAATGTTGCCTAACTAAATAACTGCAAATAATCAACACAGATGACGACCATCAACAAATGACCGAAGGGTTCTGCCCAATATTACCCATGACCATTTTCAGTGTGGCCTCTTACCCTAAAGGGGCTGTTGGGGATGTTGACCCCTCCCCAAGTGATGATTATGGTATGCTTGATGGGCTTAACTGGCACGTAGACACACACAAATGTGCCATCTCCTTTGTCGGTGATCTGGATGTCAATGGTAAGGCCATCGGCGTCCTGTAGAGACACAGACATATACTTCAAACTTACACTGGATTTCACTGGCATGCTGAAAAACAAAAATGTGATATATATTTTTAATATCTTAATGTTTTAAATGAATATAGTTAGGATTATGTTTTCAAATTTAAGTAATTTAACATAAAATATCCTGATGAATACTACATGTTATGCATATGTCCTTGTTAATTCCAAATACCTGTGCATAAATCTTCAGTTGGCCATTACCAGCCCCTCGGGTGTCAACAGTGAACTCTGCAGGCTGGTTGATGATGCAGCCAGTGGGCTGCAGGCCTGGGCCAAAGGCCTTCACCTGGAGCCAAGAGCATCAGTAGCAAAGGATGAGCAGAGACGGGACATCTGGATGGGTGGATACTGGACGCCACTAGACACTGGAAAATGATCTGGATGGGAAAGCTGACTGACCTTCTCCGGGTAAATGCTCTTATCAGCAGGCAGGATGTGGGCCATGAATGGGCTGTCCTTGATGTCCTCATTGTCACAAATCACATGCACAGCATAGTCACCTGGCTCAGTGGGCCAATAGCGTACATCCCAGGAGCCATCACCCTTGTCATCACACTCAATCTTAGCCTGAGACGGTCCTTCGATAGAAAAGCCTGCCCACCCACAAAGACAGATACATGTTAGAATATCATTGAGCCCCCCTCAGACATCCCTTCTAAGCTGATTCTATATTGTGATGATGCTGCCCAATGTTGAGGCTATACTATATGGCAAAATATTTTATTGTAATTATTTATTTCATATCAGTTGATGTTGATAATTATCACGATAGAATTCAATCATTATTTCTTTACTGTATTTATTGGGGTGATGAATGAAGCCAAATTAAATACTGGGGGACTGCCTCACTGCTCATTCCAGAGGATGGGATTGACATTGCTGGCTGAATGCTGTCGCTTTTTTCACCAGTTTTCACAATTTCCTCTGTGTGAGAGCGCTCATCTCTTCAATGACTCATGTGCATTACCACAGAACTATGTGGCATGCTCCGTTAACTCAACCAACCTATGCACTTGTTAGACAGTGACTGTCCATTCTTAAAAGACAGACTTTTAATTATGATCGTTTGAAATTGCATTCCTTTCTGTGATGTGATAGGCTAATGTGTACTATTAAGCAAAGTGCCTTATTGACAGTTTATTGAAGTTTCTCTTTTTTAATAGTTTTAATTTCATATGAGGATAAGTCGACATATTGCGTATATTGCCCAACCCTACCCAATGCTGTAAAAGACGCTTCTGTATTTAAAACAACTATGGGCTAAATGTTTCCATCTGGTAAATCATAAATAAGTATAATTAAGCTTCATGAACCTCAGTGGAATATCAGCCATCACTAAAAATCAGATAAAAGCGTCCCTATAGTCCATCCTTCTCCAGGTCTGAAAACCCAACACCCCATTTGCCTCTTACCCAGATTTCCTACTTCTATGCCAATAGCTTCCACCACAAAGTCTGCGGACTTGCCCACCATCCCAGTTTCCAGGCCAGGACCCCAGGCTCGGACCTTCTGACTCTTTGCAGCCTCACTGACCACAACCTCGAAGGGGCTACATGTAAATATATACGTATATATATATGTATAGTAACACACATGTACACAAAACACCACATATAATATAAATCCCATGTATGGGAATGATTTCTAGGCTTCACAACCTGAAAACTTACTGACATAATACTCATTGGGGTATGCTAATGTTAAGTATTCATGTTTGTAATATACAGTAGTGCTAATCCCAATAGAATATAGCCTGATATTGACATTGCTTTTCTGTTACCTTACCTGCGTGGAATAGCCTGTCCTCCCCAGGTGATGGCTACAGTGTATTTTCCAGGTACAACTGGGTAATATTCGCACTCGTACACCCCATCTCCAACTTCCCGCACCTTCACTGGCTCTTCTCCTCCTTCTGAAGTAATCAGAAGTAAACACATCACACCACGCATTTGCACCATTTTTAAACTCACACAGCCTTTCAGAGGACAGAATTGTTGGGAGGCCCTTGGGTGGGCAGAAAATGCACTCACTGGGTCCTTTAACGAGCACCTTCAGCTCCCCACTGCCAGCCCCCTTAGTAAACACCTTGAAGTCTGCTACTTCCTTCACGCGGAGCCCCTTGGGTTGCAGACCTCGGCCAGAGGCATTACACATCTTGGGGTAGCAGGCTGTGGTAAGAAAGAGCTTTACTAACAGATGCTGGGCTTAACTGTTAATACGATCCAGTCAAGGGGAGACAGTGGATGCAGGAATAGCTGTAAACTATGAATTTATGTCAAAATTCATACATCTATTTCACAGAAAGCTGGAAGACAACAGAGGAAATTAAACAAAAACTCTCAAGTAGGGAGAAAAAAACCTTTGGGGGGGGGGGGGTCCAAGGCCCATCAATGAGTGTGTGTGAAGGAGAGTTTGATCATGTTTTGTTAGAAGTATGACTGTTTGGGTAAAGGAGTATGACAGAATGTGCAAGAAGAACATCCTATAGTATACACCGCATTCTTTGGTTCATTTGAAAAGAGAATGAAAAACATAAGTAGCTTCACCTTGTGAGACGTTGACAGGAAAGGGGCTTTTGGGGATCGGCTGGCCTGCAAAGGTGACCTGGACGGAGTGTGGTCCCTCCTGCAGAGGCTGGTATGTGCAGCGGAAAACATTATCCCCCTTGTTCTCCAAAGTAACAGGCACCGTATCCCTCCGGCCTGTAGGGTCCACAATGACCACTCCCACATCACCTTCTCCAGCGCCTGCATTTAAAAACACAACACATATAAGTAAAATGGTTCCAGGAAGGTACACTAATAGATAATAATAAATAAAGTAGATCTAGTGCACAAAACAAAAAAGAGACATAGCTGCTTTAGCAATAGCCTGAAGAACCAGTTTTACCATCATTGCTCTGCATGACTTTCTGGTAGGTAAGGAGATAATATTACAATTTCCCAGACATGTTATCTTTCCGACATTTAGTGATTTTTAAGACAAAATATAAAAATTTGGATTCCTTTTGATCAAAACCTCTCTACCATACTTACCAGCTGTGTAAATGTCAAAATAAGTGGGTTTTTGGGCTACATTGCCTACTGGTTCCAGGCCTGGCCCACGTGCCTGAACCTTTGTGGAGTCTCCCATTGCTTTAGACACATGGACCATGAAGGGACTTTTGTTAATGTCTTGGCCAGCAAAGAGTACCTTCACCTAGGTAAAAGAGATACATGTTCCTGGTTGCTCAAGCTCTAGCACATCAGGACCACAAGTCGCAAGTCAAGCTGGTAAAAGCACAGGACTTTACCTTATGAAGTCCTTCTACTTTTGGTACATAGGTGACAGAGTAGGTCCTGTTTTTGTTCTTGTTGGGAACAACTTTGGCCTGAACATACAATGAAATTGTTATTAAATATTTGACAAACATACCTTTTAACACTCAAGAAACCATAATCTTTTAAATAACCACTTCTTGGAACATTTTGTGTCGTAGGAAAATAACCTCCTCTGTGTGTCCTTCGGGGTCCTCTACATAGACCAGTACTTCACCCTGCCCAGCCTCTATGGTGTCCACTGTGAATTCAGCTGGCTTCAGGACAACATTCCCCTGTGGCTCAATACCTGTCAGCAAAACATGACATTTTTATGCATTAGGGATGCAATTTGCGATTTGAGTTTTTTATTTTAAATAGTATTTTTATTATTCCTGCATGCAGATACATCAAGGATTATAATGCTACACAGGTACATTTCATTAAACTTGATGTCCCTTATTCTTCTTTTCTGGGGTTTATCAGTGCTGAAATTTACATCCCATAGTCATGTATGGGTTACAGTTATTGAAATGTGTCAGAAAAAGAATCTTATATACAGAAATTGCTCTTACAGGTAGGTACTGAACAACAGTAAATCCTTACCAGGGCCGTAGGCCTTAACCTTCATAGGATCCACCTGCCTGGGGCGCAGTGGTGCACCTGGTTTGAGCTTAGCTTTGGGGAACTGAGACAGGTATGTCATCACTGAGTGCTCGTCCACGTCAGGATCCACAATCTCTTCAGGTGCGATCACCTATAGGGGCAATTATTATCCCGTCAGTCCTTTTAGTAAACAGAATACTGTCCATGATCTTCTGTGGGGATCGCCATAGCTCTCCAGGGAGAACTGAATAACCATCCCCCACTAAACAATTCAGAGGCTACAAGGATTCAAAGAGCCCAGCCACCTCAAGGTGGATCCAGCAGACGTTACCCCAGCATCAGGTGCTGGACCAGCAGGCTCCATTATGGTTTCTTCCAGCAGGTAACCTGGATGCTGAACTCCAGTTAATACCAGCCACCACCTCACAGGACACTGCCTCCACTCCCCATTGCACTAATAGAACGCTTTTCAGTGCACTAAACTGTGCTGTTATTGCACCTACAGTCTGTCTGCTTGTTCTGTGGTTTATTATATTCTACACAGTGTATTGAATTGTGTATTGTACTGTTTTTTGTGCATTTGTATAGCAGATACTGTTGTACAGTTTGTATTTATTTAGTATATCGCACTGTGAATGGGGATCTCTAGACCTAGGACTTGCACTCACTAATTCACTCATTCTAGTTGTGTGACAATAAAAGTGATTTGATTTGACTATAAGGCTGCTGGTACTACAAAGTGGTTAAACAGGAAATCATCCTATAATACCTATTAAAGTTCTATACATGAGGGGTCTTATTGTCATTTTAAAGTTAGCCCTAGAAGTGCCGTACTGGTACAGCAGCACTGCCTGCAGGCAGGGGGGGGCGTACCTGCGGCACGCCCAGCCAGTCGTCAGCCTGCTGCATAGCTTCTCTGGCATTCTCCACAGGCTGCTTGGGGTCCCACTCCACCCAGTCTGGGCACAAACCTACAGAAAGAGGACAAATCAGATGCGACATGAAGCCTCTGCTCTGCATCTACACAGCCAGGGGCGGCCCTTGGGCCATCCAAAGCACCAACCCCGACTTTGCTTGAGTCAGTAGTCAGCTCCTATACAGTTTTATGGAATCAGCTCCCATAGATATAAATTGTAAGGCCGTGCTAGGTGTGCACCAACTGAAACAAACTACACCCTAATGGGAGCCTTGGTTTGCCCACAACTGTGCTACTCTGCAGCTAGCTGTGAGAACATCCAGAGAATGCAAAACGGCTTGCTGTCCACTATGTGGGTTAGATAGCTGGCTTAATCTCTCTCTCATCTTTCTACAGTGGCATCTAATATCCTCTCCACTCTAAAAGGGCTGTGGGTGATAGAGCGAATAGCATTCACTTCCAAATTTGTATATTACTTAATAAAGCCTGCAGCCTATAAAACAAGAAGAAAGGGGCACCTGACAGCCCCATCATGCCTTATGGGAACCATGCATGGGAATAATGTTCATCCCATATATGGACTGAAAATTTGGGAAAAAGACTATAATGATACCAAGTTGTTTTACTACTACTGACAGAGACATAATCCAAATAAAAGAGCTATGTTGATTGTCACTTTCTCAGAATTGTATGATGGCGTTGCATGGAAGAAATGTCATACTGTGGGAAACAATGTTTCAGGAACATGTTAAAGAGATGATAAACTTAAATGTCACACACTGCAGGCGTTCTGCCCCAACCAATGACATGCTGTTTAAAATACTATGTTACAATGATACACAGAAGTGAAAACTTTTGCACATTTCATAATGCAACAGTGACGATACAACAGGCATAATGAAAGCGTAGAAAAAAAAATCTTATATTTCAAAGTTATCAATCATGGATTCATGGAGTTTTCTCTGTGTCCTGTTAAGGGGAAGTGAGTAATCTGTAAGTGTGTTACTGGTGCATGTCAGAACTGTGAATAAAAAGACAAATGTCTCAGAAGACATCAGCATGTGTGTGACCTATGAGCTCAGTGTTTCTCCTAGCGATGCACCAGGCCTCATATGGTCACGGATGGGCTCCCAGCTTCTCCACTGAGGGATGTGTGAGGAGGCAAGTCAGCGCTGTTTACAATCCTTTGCCTAGAAACATTCCCCTTTTTGTTAGGTAAAAGGGGCTGATTAATTATGCTCTCCCTGAAGGCCTAGCTAAACCTAGGCCTTCTGTAACATTGATGGTGTCACTGTATTTCCCAATAATGACTAATCTTATGGCTCTGTAAAAATGCATTTTTTTGTTTTGTTTTGTTGAGAAATATATATGGCTATATATACATATATATAGTTTGTGGGAAAGAGTCTCATTTAATGAATAGATGCTGTATGACATTTATTTTTCATTATTATTTTAGTTAGAATTTTTTCTTTCTTGCCCTAATAAATAGTAAAGTATTACCCGCAACCCTACATAGAAAGAGTGGGACAGGAAAATGGATTGATTATTATTATTATTGTTGTTATTGTTTCTATAATGATCAAAATTCATATTTGTCATGTTTGTGAATGAGGAAATCAAACTATTCATTTAGGTGGAAAAAAATGGGATGAATAAAAAACAGATGAAACAAAAGCAAACATACCCAGGTTAAAGACTAGCATAGGTTTAAGCCACCTTGTCACAAACACAATACCCGAGTCCGTCTTCTTTAGCAAATGAATGACTGTAAACGTATAATTTTGATTATATAAAAGCAATACTTCACAGATCCTTAAACCTTCGGATCTGTTCGTCATTTGCTTTGGAGTGGTGCAGAGAGCAGCTAAATAAAAAATGACACAGCTACCAGAGAATTTCAGTTGATCCGGGTCAGCTGTCCATACCCGGGCACCAGGGAATCTGCACTGCCCCCTTAATGGAGGTCTAGCCAGCTGCTCCCAGTGGGGGGGGGGGGGGGGGTCTAGCCAGCTACCCCCACAGGGGAGGTCTACTTTCACTGCCACCTAAGTGGAGCTCTATGCTCACTGCCCCCTTAGTGGAGGTCTAGCCAGCTGCCCCCTGACAGGTGGTCTATGCCCGCAGCCCCCTTCGCTGGCCAAGACATTATACATATGTATATAGTCTGTGTGCTCTGTGTACTCAGTTGCAGCCACATGATTCACCCTTTAGAGAAGCAGCCTATTTTAACAACTCATCATTCCCAATAAGTAGTCATTTCCCAGTTCTAATTCTAATTTCTTGCTCATATTTAATTTTATTTATGCATTGACCAATCAAACAAGGTAAGAGTTGCATGTTTCAGTGTCTCCATGCTGAAATTGTTTTCTGTGAGCATCAGTAGCCAGGATTTTGTTTCAACCAACCAGTTGAGTACTCTGTGACTGTGACTCTGTATGCTTAACTGGTTGGTTGAAACAAAATCCCGGTCTGGACTTTTACTCTCTGGACCTGAATTACCCAACTCTGTTTATGAGGACATGGTCTTTGTATCCATGTCCAAAACCCCATCACATGCTAACTTTAGTTGCTCCTCTGAAGTAGAAGAGCTATTTTAGAGCAAACATGCTACACTGCGACCGATACCCTTCACTGCGAGTTATACTCAGTGCTCATGTCAGAAGGACTCTGCTCTTATCCAGAGACCCAGTTGTATTATCACTTAAACATCTACTAGGGTGTGCCAACATCTTCAACAGCACATTCTTCTGTTAACACTAAGCTAGAAATAACAACAATTTTAAAAGCAGCCACAAGCCTCGTCTCTGTAGATGTCGGACTGTCATACTCAGCCACATCCCGAATGACAGCTAGGTACGGCAACACAAAATTTGACAAGTAGGTTTCCTTTCTTTGATAAATGCTTTACCTGGAGCACAGTTGTCTACCAGTGCGCCCAGAGCCTTGCCATCCCTCCAGTCCCGGTTGAAGTTGTTAATGGGGAGCTGCGGAACTTTGTTCTGGATCCAGCCCAAGAGACGCTGCTTAGGGGTTAGTTTCTTAGCATCTTCGTCGTCCTCATCGTCCCACATGGGCATGGAGATGGAGTAGTGTAGGATCAGTGTCCAGATGAGGCCCAGAATCAACTTCAAGTTCCCATCCACAATGGCCTTGCTGTCTATGTGAACACAAGAAGAGGCAGAGAGTTGAGCAACACTAAATGATAACCAAGGCAGTGGACTGTGCAGGCTGAATGGGGATGGTGGTTAACACTGTAATATATGTCTTTTAATATATAGTAGACTGATTACCCATAGAATTAAATTGTCTGTAATATTATTAAAAATGTTTCAGATATTTTCTCTTGGTAACTGTTTGCACAGGCCTGGGTGATAACCACATTAAGCATTACATGTCATTTTGCCTGGGAATCATCAGTAATGGCGATAGAGCCAATCTGTCCCTTATTTAATACGACACCTCACATTGCCTTTGAATTCACTTTGATGAGAGCCATTTAGCAAAAAGCTAATATAATAGAAGCTTTTTGCGTCTGCACATGTGCCCATCCTTCCCTTAACCCCCAGAATAGGTCATCTGGCTTTTTGACCTTTGCTTCTATCCCCAACTCTGTTTTTTCACTCTGGTTTCCTGTTCATTCTGCATGAGGGTCCCCTGTCCCTGATGAACCATGTAACAATCTATCTGGCTGTTGAACTGTAGCCTTATACCCTCAGGACTGGGGGCTAAGATCCTGCCTTTGGCCCTGTGTGTGTTCTCCCTTTATAATCATATGTTCAACTAACAGAGGTCAAGAACTGTGACACCAGAAAAAAACTGCATTAGTGCCCAACATGAGGCATGACATTGTAATTTATAAGGGTTGTAATTGCACTGGGAATGAGACCACGTCAGTATGAAGAGGCAGCACCAGCGCATGTGTTATAATGAGACCTAATTATACCCACATTATTATAATTACTCCTACGCTTTTACTCTACATATAATCACTCTTTATCTTTCAGAATATTTGCTAAACTCAGCAAGACTGTGTAAAATTTCTCATCAGTATGTAAACCTACTGTAGCAGCTCCATTTAAAACAGCAATTTGTCATGGAAAGAATATGCACATTTCACTCAACAAAGAGCTTTTTAGAAGCACAGTGGACACAGAGAAAGACAAAAGCACATTTAAGAGGTAAGAGTAATTTAATGCTAAATTACAGTAACAAAAAAAAACATTTTTATCAGTATTTGATGTTATTACTAATGTGATAATAAAACAAAAAAAAAGCAATGTAGAAATGTCGGGAGGTCTTGATAGATTCACCGCCTCAGTAACCTGCCAGGACTGTCAGCTTGCTACACACGAGCCATGATGGGTCAAAAACATACAACCTGGGTTAGACAAAAAAAAGGCTTTTGATGTTACAGATCTATTTGACTTGGTCCTGGAGCCATTATTAAGAATAAGACCTTTTTGAAGCCAGTAGGGGAGGTCTAGGCAGTGTTCCTAAATGATGGGGTGTAAACCTCACACTGACCTCACCCATTTCTAAGAATGGCCTCATGACAAGAAGGTCATGCGTGCACCTAATGAGCTGGTGAGTCACTGCGTTAAATTTTTAACTTAACCTCCTTAATAATCCTCTCCTCACTGTCACTTTCATTCACACTTTCTCCTCTCACTTACTTTCCCGGATGAGATAAGACATCTGCCTGTGACATTTTATCTCTGTTGCTAAACTTAAAAGTGTTGTGCAGTGAGACTGGACTCTATCGTTCTTACACAGAAATCGTTTTGTCATCAAGTTGGATGAAACGGCAGAGATAACCACTATGTGATCGGGAAGAGCTGTTTCAAACAAACACACTACTCTAAAACATCCTTTGGCTAATGATATATCAAGTGATGTTTCATCAGAGGTGTCTGCCCCCCACCCTCACCAACTACCTCACACATGGGGCCTCTCCTATGACTCTCACTTCTGATGCATAGCTATTTTAAACTTCTGTTCCTGGAGGCGTGCCAGAGTCTAGATGCCTGCTTGTCACTCTTTGGGCTTGAAGCTTAGCAAAAGCGCATAGCCCCCCGTTCCAACATACAGAAGCAATATGACGACCACTAAGCATGTCAATAAATCAGTATGTATAAGACAAAAATAAAATCCTGCAGAATCATGTAGAATGAAATCTATGTCTATGGCTGCTAGTGTATGGGTATCTGTTGTGTGTACGTGTTGGTGTGGCAACATAAGCAAGGGAGTCAGTATCTCAAAGTGTGTGTGACTGTGCGTGGACAACTGGCACTTAATGTGAAGAGTGCAATGTAAGGGCAGGGTTTCCTGGAGAGGGTACACTGGTGACAGCTGTGTCACTCGTTTCCTGGCATGCTCCCAGAGCTACTCTTCTAGATCTTGGAACTACATCCAGAGACATCACAGGAGACATCTTTCAAAAACGATCTCCTGTAAGGTTAATGCCATTCAGAAGTGTACCTGTTTTTTTTATGGTCTCTCATCTTTTTTTTTTTACCTTTTTCCACCTTTCACTGGATGTACATGAGAATGAAGAGAGTCATCGACTTGGGATGTGAGATTTACGACCCCCCTGGCCCCCATTTACTTTGACATTTGCGACTGCCGCAACATAATTTGTATGTACTTCAAGCCACATCCATCTAGGTATACTTTTTCTACAATATTTCTACAAGACTTAGTCTGGCCATACATTTTCCACACACACTCACAAAGACAATGGGTTTGGTGTGTAAAGATGGATTCATATGCAGAAAAGAACACATACCATCTCATATACCTACAGTATGTTCTCTGGTATTTGAAGTTAATGACAATTTTACTTCCAGTGGTTTTACAGCCCAGACTCGTGTTAAAATGAAGAAAAACCATAAACCCTAATATTTTAATCAAAAAATATTAACTTTGCTGAAATTTGGATACGTCTGGACAACAAAGTACACAACAATAATATCCAAAAAATTACTGTAAACTAAATTTGTAATTGAAGAGACCAGGAATAGGCATCAACATCCAGCATATATAGCACACCATAAAAGATTATATACATAAGCGTGCTATAATACATCCTAAGGTACTCTTCAACAAAACAAAACATTATGAAATTCCATCCATTTTCCATAACCACTTTTTCTTTGTGTGGTTGCAGTAAGCCTGGACTAGAGACTTCCCCAAAATAGTGCACTAGGCAGGGGACATGCTGAATACAACGCCAATTCATCACAGGGCATACACTGAGAATAATTTCCAGACCCCACCTAGCTGCAGGTGTCAGAACTACAGGATGAAATCGGAATAGCCAGAGGAAAACGGCAGCAAACGGAATAATATGCAAACTTCACAGACAGTGGATAGACTCAAACACATAACCATGATAGTATGCAGCTACATTGCTATTCACTGAGCCACCACTCCACTCATGTACTCGACTTCTAATTGTACACATTTCCAGTAATGATGAATAAGCTTCTAATAAACCTCACCGGAAAATATTGCTCCGGAAAATATAACAAATTAGTTTTACCACCTTAGCAATAGGCCTACATGGGATCTAAATAATAATAAAAACATACAAACCAAGCAACACATTATACATATTCTTTTGTAACCGTAATAGTCTTAGAGGAACATTACTGCAGAAATTGTAAGTGTTTATTAAATCATATCAATTAGGTCAATCGAACTGATTATGAGCCTATAGGTGGCTCGAAAGTCAACACACAAAATGTCAGTGAACCAAAGGCTTATTCAAAATGTCTAGTGATTTATATTCTATACATTATTAATACCCACAGTGAGATTTCCAGTCGGCCAAAAAAACAGAAACTTTCAGAAACCTATCCATTAATGATTTTCAGGAACTCAGTAAAAAGCAATAAATATAGGAGCTGTTTTGCGTTTAAAATGAAAGATTATGATAGCAGGTTTACATAAATTCCCTAAACTGCTCATGGAACAGGCGCACTTGTGCAGCAATGTCTAGCCATCATTCCACTTTTCCAGGACCTCCTGTCCTAGAGATCGCATGACGATTTTATCAATGGCAGTAAAATACATAGACTCGGACCTACCTATGGATACCAGTTTGATGTGTTCTCTCTCCAGGAATTCCAGCGCCACTGATACATTTTCCAGTTTCATTTGTCGGAAGTTCGGTCTTACGTTATGTTTTCTGTACATCTTCTTTTGGCTCAAAACCTCCAACAGACTGATTAACTTGAGCCCATCGGTGAAGTCTTTTTGGAGATCGGTTACGGACTTGTTGATACATTTCAGATGTTCATTGCACCACCTGGTAAAGGTGTTCTGCTGGATTTTCTTCCATGGGGCATCCTCGGCTAGGTCTTTTTCTGTGGCCGGTATCTCATCGTCCTGCTCCTCCCAGTTATCGGTATCTTGGTAGTGCTGTTGGTCGTAGTGCGTGCTCATTTTACTTTTGGTTGTCCTTCCCTATTCACAACGAAATTTGTGATAGCCTGAGCGCGTTGGGGGGAAAATCTGCCTTCAGAAGTAGTTGATGAAACGCTCAGATGTGTCAGACCAAACACTTGTGCCCGGAATGAAACGATGCGTTGAAGATCTTCTTCAAAAAGCTACGTTTTTGCCAATCAAGTTATACCGGTAGAAATCTAGGGTTTTATATCAGTGAACGATTTAAAGAGGTTCCTCAAAAAACCAAGTGAGACAAACTAGAAAAACTTCTTCAACTTCAGCGACTGAATGCAGCGAATGATAGGACAGGCTTTTTAAAGAGACCCCCCCCCCAACGCCACAATGCCTACGTCATAAAATTGGATTGCCTAGAATGCTCTTGTCATCACCGTATACAACATAACGATGCTATTTTATCACTAATGTTTCAGAGACAGTTATGCTGGGTTGGGCTGTGTGCAGATAAAAATAAATATAACCGTATCTACATGATAAAGTTATATATGAATCTTCTTGGATTTCGCATTGTTGGAAAATTTTGAAACTGTAAACTTGTGTAGTCACTCTAGGTTTAGCCAAAAAAAAGAAAATAACAGGAATATTAAATTAATATTGTAGGACACTATGCACCCAGCATTATTTTAATGTATGAACTGTTCACTAGTGTATAGCACGGACTTGACTCAGCTGTAGGAATTCCCCATTACAAGGTCATTTATTAATAGAAATGATCTGATGCAGGAGTAACCCCTTCCCCGTAGAAAGAAGTATTATTAAATCTGACGTCATACAGCCAACAAAATAGTTCAATCCTCAAAAAAATCTTTATATGTATTAAGTGGTTTCAAAGTCATTTAAATAATCAGAATTACAATTTAAAAATTGTTCCACGTTCCTTTAAAAGTTAAAGAGGTATATGTAAACATGTAACTTTAGGGACCGTGTTTATAATAGAAAAAAAATGGTTTGTTAATCTTGAATTTTTGGTTTTCGTTACTTCTTCAATGAGTACATTCAAATAGTGAATTTAGAACAGGATTATTGATCTACGTGGTTAATATTGTTTGCATTGGCAGTCACCCGTCACTTAGCGCATGTCAGGGTAGCTGTTCAGAGTGTGTGAGCCATTCATGCCCAGGTGATATATGAGACAGGACCCCTGTATCATTCCCTACTAATGGACTTGGTGTCTTCCAGGTTAATAATAGTTGTTATTATACTATGCATAAGTGGTGTGAATATCACATGTCTTTGAGTGAGTACCTATAAATGTACGCACGCACGCACACACACACACACACACACACACACATATATAGTGGGTACTATTAATGTCATCCCTGTCAAGAAAAGTGAACTCAAATGAATCAATTTCATACAAGTGAAAAGAATAACATTTTAAAAGGATGTTGTTTCTGTTTGGTACCATTTGAATAAATAAGTGATAAATATATTAATATTGCGTATTGTATGTTTTGTGATTGTAAATTTTATGGACAGTTAAATTTACTAAACTGAACTTTGATTATCAGTTCACTATAAGGAAGAATTATCATGGTTAGCTGGAACTATCCATAGAGAAGAAGCATTTGGTGATTTTTTTTTTCTTTTTTTAGAATATAAGTCAAGGGAATTCTGAATGTCAGCTCTACATACAACGTTCTCATTCACTATAGATGCCATATCATGTATGACATTGAACATGGCACTTAACAGAACATACAATCTCTTAAAATACAGCCCCCTGTCCAAGGCCTGGGAAATACCACAATGATGACAGATATAAGGGTGTTTTTATTAAATGCACCTAAAATTAGATATTATTATACTTTATGTAGTTTGACAATTATTTTAAGCCTTAATATTTCAAAGTGCATTCTTTGTAATTACTTATGAGAACATGCACCCAACTACAAAAGCAGGCTGAGAACATCTGTGTTTTTATGTTTAGTTTTCTTCTTTCGTGGTTAATTCTTGTATTATATATATGAAAGGTAACTATGTGGGGGTTTTGTTTTATGTTGCATTGCCCTTAAGTTTAAATAACTGATGACAGTAAAAATCCACAAATGAAAAGCTTATGTTCTACTTTAAAATGGTATATTCATATCTTGTTTAAGCTGTTGCTCCATTTGTAAACCATGAAGAACATCACGGCAATGGGCTGACTCTGAAATGAACGTGACTCAGGACATGTCACGGCGCTGACGAGAGTCAGTGTAAATAGAAAGCATGACACATGGCTTTTGACCTTAAGAGAAGAGCTGCATGCTGAGAAATGCTGCAAACTTCTACCCTCGTCTTTCTGTCACTCTGGCATTTGAAACTTTTGTGAGCATGTGCATGTGTACATTCACAGACACACACACACAAACACACACAAACAGCCAAGTTATGCATTTTATTTATAGTGCCTCTGCTCAGTGCTATGTTTTTATAAAAGTAAAATGAAGAAAATCACTAAAGGGTCTTTCTTCAATATCCTTTAACTGTCATTATGACTGACAGGCTGTAAGAAGTAACTTGCCCCCAGAGAAACTCCAGATTTGTGCTGTGGATCTACCTGTTTTTGACTTGTGCAGCCACTCTGCAGACTCTCCAAGTCACAAGTAGTAGTAGCTAGTGGAAAGGCACAGGATGATGTCCTGGTTATTGATGCAACTGAGAAGTGGCTCAGATTTAAATGGATCCATTGGCTGGTTCCTCTCATTCATACCATGGACAAGAACATGATCAATAATTGTTTTCCTAATCTCATTTGTAACTTGTATTGCTCCTTTTCTTCATCCTCCTTGACATCTTTCACTCTTCTCGCCATCTTTTTCAGATTCATTGTCAGATGTTGGGGTCTTTTTTTACTAAGCAGAGAGCTCACCTGAATGCAAGTGAGGATCAGAGTGCAGCGTCATCCACTATCCTTGGAGCAAATGGGCAGAGGCAGCTACAGAATTTGAACTGGTGACCTACTGCCACAGGCTCAGAACCTTAACCCACACTGCTATATTCAACCTGCATTACTGCTTTCTTATTGTTTGGTTGTACTATTTGAAAAATGTTTTTAAAACGAAACTTGTAAATGCTTAAACCATGACAGCCACACGCCAAGAGTGTTTCCTTGTGGATGCATGAGTTTTGCTTTCTGGTTACTTGTGCTTTGGGATGATATAGGCTATGCAAAAAACGTTTGTGAGATCTTCAGTTCTGCTTGTATTATGCTGTTTTGTATAAGGTTTGGCCAAATGAGTTATTTAGGTACCTGAAGAAAAGGTTTGAAATATTGTGTTCAAAGTATAGGTTTTTAAATGTTATTGAAAAAACTGTGAAATGAACAGAAGCTCTTTAATTTACAGGAAAGGTACAAGTTTTAAAAAAAAACAGGAGTCACAAAAACAATGTATTGATGAGGATCCAGGAGGTGCATGGTAACACCGCTCTACACTGCTCTACACTGCTCCAACAGGTTAGATACTGACTTCTCCTTTTTCGTGTCCAACTCTACAATCCAGTTAAAATCTTTCATTTGACGACGACGATTTAGCAGTGTTTATTAGTTCAAACACTAATAAAGTAAAATGTTACATTCTTCTTTCAGGACCAGAAATAACTATCCCAACCTGCTCTGTTGATGCACCCCACAGAGCAGCTAGGGTAAAAGAGAATAGAAAAAAAAAACACTTTGCATCTAACTGCGAATGACCACGTCACTTTACAAATACATCTTTACTCAAGTCATTCTGAAGTATAGTATCAGTTAAGTGCTGGCAGCAGCTTCACTTTTGTAAGAGGGTGGTGTGTGACTCAGTGTGTTAAACCTCTGTGGCTGTGATCAGAAGGCTGCCAGTTCAAGCCTCAGCAGAATCGGGGGCCCCTTGAGCAAGGCCCTTAATCCCCAACTCTAGGGATGCTGCTGTTTGTGTGTCTCATGGAGAGCGAGATGGGGAAGGCAAAAAGAGAATTTCCCCATGGAAATTAATGAAGCATCACTATTCTGAAAGGGATGTGGAATTTCATTAATATATCTTGGTTCTTTCAGAATCTTGTAATAATACTACTTAATGTATTTTTGCAACATGGAACAATGGCATGATTTTGTTACTCGCGGTACTTTGTACTCTTAGAAAAACTGCTGGTAGTGTCTTTGAGAATTCACACACTGAAATGTTGTTTACTGGATAACTATAGCTAAGCTGGCAGAACAGTACAACTCAACTCGATCATTAAAAGTGAAAAAATAAAACTGGATTGTGCACAAATCACTACAAAAAAAGATGACAGTAACAATGTTACTGACTGTGGTAAAGAACATTCTCCTGACAATGGTCACAGCAACTTCACTCACAGTGAAAGCCCATTTTGTCCATCTTCATCAATGTGGGCATCTTTTTTCTTACAGTGAGCAAGTGAGGGCAAGGTCCATCTGTAAAGCTTCTTTTACCTGAACAAATAACTTAAAGCACATTTCCTTGACAGAATGCAAAACTGGTGTCACTTCTTGATCAATCACCTGGCATTGAAGACAGGTAATTACTGAATAAATTGTATATGTAACTTTATTGATAAGAAATGTAACATTTTGTGCAAGTAAGGGGCATGTTTGTAATTATGTCAACTGCTGGTCTAGTGGTTAGGATCCTTGCCTCTGGACCAAAAGATCATTTGAGTCCCACCTCTAGCACTACCATCATTGGGTCCCTGAGCAAGACCCTTAACCCCAACTTGCTCCAGGGGGACTGTCCCTGAATTTGGGAAATGGAAGTTGCTCTGGATAAGAGCGTCTGCTAAATGCTGTAAATGTAAACTACAACAAAAAGTCAAAGTAAGTGTACAGCAACAAATTTGTCTACAGGATGTTAGACAAAGCAAGTGGTTCATAATAAAAGATCAGCTGTTAAGCAAGGCCATTAATACAAAAGATACAGCAGACCAAGGATGACTATTTTTGGGCAGAGGACAACCCTATTCTGAAAGAAAAAAATACTGGAGGAGGCAATCCAGCTTTCCCTCTAGGGCATGGCATGGAGAAATACTCTGCGGAACATCAAATGAAAAAGGATTAGCCGTTTTTTTTTTAACCTGAGCCAAAAGCAGCTGGTTATCTATCAGAAACAAAAAAAACCAAGATTTTTAACTAATCCATAATTCAGAAACCAGCCTAGAACATCCCACAAACCTTTGACAACTTTAGTTATATTGGGGGCTGACATACTATTTTAATGGCTGCTGTCTGCTAAGCTAAGAGACATCTGGGGTTGCAAGGCAACAATGTTTGTTCAGTTGGCAATTGTATCAACAGACTTCCAGTCCTAAGTGTCTAAGCACTTATGAATGGAAGACTTGGCCCACTTTACCATTAAAACACCAGTAATGAAAAATACTTTTTGACTTCACAATGTGAAATGTCATGTGCTTTCACCTTTCATTTGTTACTAATAAGCAGAAATGCTTTAATTTTTGGGCAAGTTGTCTTATATATGATCATTTCTATTTCCTCAACCATATAATGGTCTACAAATTAGAAAACAATCTGTCAAATACTTTTTTGGTTATTGCCAAACAAGATCAAGTGTCAAAACTGCTCTTTTCTCTGATATCTCAATGCAGTGCTGCTGTAATTTTGGGGTGATCTGTCTCAAAATTTAAATGAGTTCCAGATGATCACTATTCTGAAAGGGATGTTGAGTTTCACAAGAAAATCTTGTTTTTTTCAGAATCTAGTACTGAGACTATTAATGAGGCTATGTAATCTGCAGAGTAGTCCAACATACCACTACAAAGTCTGAATAAGTTCTGTGAAATACTTTTTGAGTTATCTTAATGAAAAAGTGTCTGCATTGACACATGTATTCCCCACAAGTAAAATACAATTATGCTTCGTTACACAGTTGATTGAATGACTGAATTTCATTTCTATGGTACTTTCTCCCCCTAGTGGGCCTGCAAAAAATAACATTGTTGATCTTTTACCACTCATGCAAAGTGGTTTTATAAAATCAGAAGATGCCGTTCCCAAAAAAAAAACACACATTCTTTAATGTATTAATTTTTCAAAAACTTTATTTTTCTAAATAGTTGACTTACTGATAGAAAAAGAACCAGAAGCACATCAGAATTGCATCCTTACTGTACAATATCATATTACTGTACAACAGTAAAAAAAAAAAAAAGACATGAGGAGACCGTACATTTCCAATAAACAGGCTGTCATGTAGTTACGGTGAATGTAATGCCTCCTTTGGGCACTATGGGATGAAATACACATCCTCCACAACTAATTCAGTAGGGAATCTAAATTAATTTGTAGTTTGGGACCTTTTCATATTCCAGTTTTTTATATATAAAAATACATCTCATTATTCATGAGCTCCACAATATATAAAACTCAATTTCTGTTCTGATTTTTAATCCCTAAATAGTTATTTAGGGGAAAAAAAGAAAAAAGCAGAAGCAGAGGGACAACTATTAAATATATAATTATACTGCTATTCAAAAGTACAAGTTTAAACCACTTATTGTACAATTTTAAATTGTGGCTTTATTGGAACTGGTTCAATTACCCTGTTTTTATACAAAATCAAAAACGTTAACAGTCTGACAGACTGGTTGCACTTAAAACTCGCCATGGTCATAGTTGAGTGGCACTGATCTGAGAATATCGTTGCTCTTTTGGAGTCAGCAGTCTGCCAGTCTGTGTTAATGTTACTACTGTGGTGTAAAAACATGGTAAGAGTACCTAAGACAAGAGTTGGGCAGTCAAATGTTCCAGTCAACAAAACAATATTTTGTACACAATTCATCTTTACTTCCTACTGCAATATGTACATGACATCCAATATGTTTTTAATCAAGAATTATTTAGCGTGCTTAAATGAATCCATTGAGAGTGAATGTATCTGAGTGAGAATCAGCGACAGTAGCAGATACTTAGATTTAGAGAATGAGCGAGAATGAGCTCACTGCAAATTGGTAATGGAAGGGGCCGTGTAGGTCTGGAAACGCTCGTGGGCTCTGTGCTTGCTGAGTAGAGTTAGCGTCATGGTATCAAGAGCCTCTTCCAGACCTTCATCCTGCTCAATCTCTACGGTGTAGTCGTTCGCCTGCCAGATAAAATGCCACAGCAAGTGAAGGAAAGCTCTGCATTGGAGCAAGGACCACAGTGCAAGGCATGGCTTCCACAGTGAACCGAGTACATGCACCCACTAAGCAGGCTGTCCAATGAAATGAAACAAAATAGCTTGTCGTCATTAAAAACATAGGGAATATAAAAAAAACTAAATATCAACTGGAGAAAGCACATTCCTGACATTACTCTCAAAAAAGCAAAATGCACACCTTGATATACAGTCTCTCTCTGTATTTTCTATGCAGTAGGCTAAAAATTCAAGGTGATAAAAAATAAATTCAGATTGCAAATATACAACTACAACTTCTCAGTATGGAAAAGTTCTTTATTTCAAACAGAAGTCTAAAAAAAAAAGACAAAATAAATTATGCCTACAAACTACAGAGCCCCTGAAGGGACCTGTGCAAAAATTTAAAATGTTTTCATTTTAGATGTGAATTCTGGGATTCAGTGCAACTTCACGAACAAATTCTTGTGCTGTTTAAAGCCAAGAAGAAATATTACAGGTCTCTATTAAAAATATTCGCTCATATTTTAAAACACAATTGAAATATATCAATTTAAACAGTATTATCTCATCTTACATCTTAACTGCAAATACATCAGTATACCATCAAAATTCGTTACACCACCCAGACCTACAAAAAAAAAAAAACTCTTAACTTTATAACTCTACCCATTAAATATAAAGACATGACACCTTGACAACTGATTCTGATATTATATGTAAGAGTTACATCCTGTCAAAGAAGCTAGGCTGCATTGACACAGTTAAGTGACAGGTGTTTAGATGTTTTTTTTTTGTTTGTTTTTCTTTCAAACTTACCAGCTGCAATGAAGCTAGCATGTAACGACACACTTCATGATTATCCTTTCCTTGTACCAAAGAGGCGAACGACAATCTCTGGCCAATGTCTCTGAATATGGACACCACATTGTTCCCGTAGCTGTGGATGTCAAAAGGCAGCCTCTCCTCCTGAGGTGAATAGGAAGTGCACGGTGAAGATTATCTGCAGAGCTACAATCTGGACTATTTGTATGTCTAATGTTTAATTATGTGGTCATTTGCATGTTTCATCATTTTAAAATAACAATGGCAAATACACAGGCACAACTCCTGAAATGTAGTTCTCACTACTGTCATTTGCAGCTAGTTTTTGTAAAATTAAAAAAGAAACAAAAAGCACATTTTATTCATCATAATTTCCTCTTGAAAGTGACACAAAAAAAAACATTCAAAAATGACTGAAAATAGCAGAGTGTAGGGATTCAGCAGCCGTAAAAATCCCTTTTACACTGGCCTTTAACATGTTAAATTGCATCTTATATAGATCTTAAATTACAATAACCATAGTTGTTTGAGGATACATGTTTTCCTTAAACACTATGTGAAATACGACATGTGCTCTACCTCTTCAGCCAGCTGAGGGCCTATCTTCTCTTCCCAGTCCTTCACACGTCGTGACAAAACAGTCTCCTGGGCATACTTTTGAGAGTTCACGAGGAAGAGCTCCTGTAAAGTCACATGAGTCGGTCAGATTGAAATTGAAATTGCAACTTACATAAACACAGGACCTATCCTTCCCCAAATTAGGGATGTGAATATCAGACAAGTCAAAGGTTAATATATGAATGTGATGTAACACTACATTTACAACTACATTTAAATTACTAAAAACTGATTAACTAAAAAAAAAAAAATATATATCAGTCATTAATCTCAGACACTACTGCTGCCTGACGCACCACATTCCTCTTGACCAGGTCCTCATAGTTCATCTTCTCCGTTTGGGAAGCTGACAAAGCACAAGCAACATATTACAATCGCAGCCAGTAACACACACACACACACAAACACACACTATCATACACTACTAACAAACCAGAGTTTCCCAAGCCAGTTCTCAGGGACTCCCAGACAGTGAATCACCATTGTGTGTTCAGTGGCTGACTTTCCAGTACCTGTTATGGGCAGGTTCTGCTCCTCCAAGACTGCTGGCTGCTCCTCATCTAAATAGTTCTCATGGTCAGAGAAATCATCTGTGAAAAGGCCAGGTTGTCACTCAGCATTGATTCCCTATTGAACTTCCTTCCGAGTCAATAATCCTGCTTCCAAGTGCAGTTCTTCATTCTTTTAAGTATGAAGGACTTTATTTCAGATATTTATAGCTATTCAAACAAAGGTGTAGCAGGATGAGTCAAACCATCTCCCCCTCAAACCTACCCCCGGCATCCTGGTCCAGGACAGCCTCATGCTGAGCCTCCAGCTCTTCAGCCTGCCTCTCAGCATCCTCCAGCTCCAGCTCATTAGGTAAAGACATTAAACCCTGAAATATTATCAGCAGAGATCATCTCATTGGCCATGAAAGAGCCAATAAAAGCAAAGTTTGTTCAGAGTATAATATAGCATGTACTTGAGTATTAAACATAAATGGCATGTACCGCTTTTCTCTGGAAAGTCTTCTGCATCTTCTGTCTTTCCTTCATGTGACTCCAGTAAATATCCAACAGGTCTGAGAAACAAAAGCATCCATTGACAGTTCAAGTCATGATAAAATTCATTGTCTAAATAAAACGAGTAATAAACCGTGTAATTTCATTAGTTTGTATAATAATAATACTGCTGAAAGAATGGGTGTATGGATTTTTAATTAACTACAGATTGCTTTAAAATACAGATACTATTTAACCATTTAAAAGGAAAACTTCAGTTACCTGCAAAGGTAGGCCCCTTCTTTGGTTTATGGTGAGATGCTTCAGATGCTACAGTAAGAAAAACAAACCTCATAAGTTCTTAGTAAAGTATTACTCCAGCTGGACATAAACAGTTCATTCGTCTTTCCTAAGGCACGATGACCTTATGGCCCCAACAGGTTCCCCAAGTAATCTGAATTCTATGCACGTGATATGAAACACTGCACATAATATACACTCACATGTGCCATTGAACCAGCTCATGAAATCCTGAATTTTGGAAGTTCCTTTTCTCTTCCGTTTGTTTCCAGACACATCCTGCACACCCCGTGGAATGGTGAAGTGTTTCCCTAAGAATTTAAAACATCCACTTATCGGTCTACACACTGTGAAAGGCCATGACCAAAACACAACTATGATATTCACCAATAAAAATCCTTTCAATTTTACACAATAAATATCAGACAAGTCAAAGGTTAATATATGAATGTGATGTAACACTACATTTACAACTACATTTAAATTACTAAAAACTGATTAACAAAAAAAATATATATATATATATCAGTCATTAATCTCAGACACTACTGCTGCCTGACAGGAATATGAAGGCAAGTTCTTACCCGTTTTAAGAGGTTTCTCCTCTGAGGTAGAGAAAGGGTCCAGCCATTGCCACAGATCTGGGAGTTCCTAGAACAGAGGATATACTCATAAATAAATAGGACAACATACAGTGTAATAATAGCGGAATCCCTTTTTGAACCGTGAAACCTTGTTTTGATACCTTCTGCTGCTCTGGGGGGTGTTGAGTAGCTGGTCTTTCCCTTAGCATTCGCTTCTCTTTGGGAGCCTGAGGAAACAGTAAAAGAGACATACAGACCTATGTGCATACGAACTTCCCATATAGCTCTTTCTAAAGACAAATAATCCCTGATTCCTACAGTAGCTTCCAAAACAAAAAATAATGTTCTTACATGGTAGGACAACCCCCCCACACACACACCATGAAAAGTACCTGATGTCTATCCACATGTGGGCTGGGAGGCTGGTCCACCTCTATCCCACAGTCACCCAGAGGTAAGAAGACATCGGCATCATTATTGTCCTCTGTGCATATAACAAAAAATGCATAAAGACATTTCCCTGTGATAATACAGCACTATATGTACACAACAGTCAGATTGACCAGTCTTTGCCAACAAGGAACCACTTTGTTAAAGCTCCATGTTGAAAATTCACCATAAGGGAGCTGTGCAGGTTCCTCATCTGGTGCTGTAGATAGGTTAAGGACTGGTAATGGGGCGTCATCATCACTGCCATCAGGGGCAGCTCCACAGCTTCCATCTGAGCACCGGAATGCAAAATAATGTGCTTCATTCTGCCTAAGAATGACTGACATTTTCAATTATAGCGGTTTCTACAAAAGCATGCTAAGTAACACACTTCCACAGCATCCAATCAAAACTTGATGCATGGCTGAAAACCCAAGAGTTGGAATTTATGCCTGACCCACCAGAATTCCACTGTGTCTTTCCCTTTAAGAAATGTGATGGTGAAACAGCTGGGTCCAGCCGGATGATCCCACTGGCATGGGGTGTACAATTGTTCATGCGGAAGTCCCTGCAGCTGGCAAGCAACTCCCCATGACGGCTGAGTGACAAACAAACAGTAAGTCATAGGTTGCAAGTCATGGCTGCACCATTGACTTTTTACAAAGGTGGACTCACTCATTCCAAACTTCTTCTTAAGGCACAAAGCAGTTTCATTTCACAGCAGCTCAAGTTACTGGTTTGGTAGAAATACCTGTAAAGAGGGTTTTTCTTCTTCTCCTGCTCTTCAGCCGGTATCAGAGGTTCTGGTGTGAGGGCAACAATCTCCATACCCTAATAGTGTGACCAAGTGAGAAGAGGGAAAAAAACAGTTAACTCATACTCTTGTCAATAAAGAGAGAAGTTTGTAAGGACTGGACATGAACAGCTCTAAATTAAACATACATCAGCGATATCTTTTCTCATGTCAACAGCTGGTGAATTCTTCTCACTGATGTCATCTAGGGTCAAAAACTGGAAGGAGAAATAAAAGTTAAATTTGAAGAACAAAAGTAATTTGAAGATGTCAGTCAGTTGACTAAAGAGGGAGAAAAAATCTAAACTATTACATTAGATGCTGCATTAAAGTACTATTAAATCCACGGGCAGTTGAGTCAGCATGACTGTGAAATATGAGTGAAGTACCAAGGATTTATAGCTAATATATATTTTCCTTTGTGAAGGAATTCGATATGTTGTAAAAGACAAAGTATATATTTATTGTAATTTTTTAAACAAATCAATTTAAAGTCATCAATCACAGTTTGTTATACTTCCCAATAGTCAAAAACCTGCCTTTATTTACTCTTTTTTTATTGTAACTGAATTTGGACCTGTGTCTTCCAAGCCAAAGCAATCCTCTATTTCATCCTTACCTCCATCTTGTCTTTGTTTGCAAATGTGACATCACTGTCTGTACCATCTTGTCCAACAGTAATTGCCTGCTTGTCGCGTCTGTGTGGGGAGAAAAACCAAACCATATTATCGCTTATATTACCACAAAATTATAGTATATATTAACACAAAATCAGATGTTAAAAAAACCGAACCACTCATATACTCTTATAGATACCTGTCACTGCTCTCATGCTTATTTAACGATTAATATATAAAGAACAATTATTTAAAATTACTTTTTGTTTGAGATTAGGTCCAGAGCCTGATACACCAAAGAATAAAGGTATTCCACCTAAAAGAAAACAACAACAAAAAAAAGATAATCTTCAGTCTCATATCTACTCTCGCCAACAAGGATAACGACAGGATTGATATTTACTCTCAGGTTACCATGACATGGATGAACACAAAAATCAGTCAAAACATTCACATTTCATTTTGCATCTGTGAACAATCCAGTTGTTTTTACAACACAGTATCATGCAGAATTGCAATTTTACTAGATATTTTTGTTTTGTGTAGCTATGACACATACACTCTGGAAACTGTCTATAGGATTAAATTAAGAACAACACCAGTAACATTATGATTATGGAAGTTAAAATGCAACCTCTTTGAAATGTATTACACACCTTCTTACTGTAAATACAAGCAGATCCCTGAATCAGCAGTGCTGCCTCGGCAAAGTTCATGGTGGTTTTCCCTTCATCAAATGAAATACAAATCTGATCCAACTGTGAAATAAGATGAGAGACTGTGACATGTTCATTAAACAATTGCTTTTTATGGTCATTACACTGACAACATAACTCAACAAGAAAAAATGGTATTTACTCATATATCACAAGACACTTTCTAACATGTTTTTTCCCTAAACTTTAAACTAAGAGAAAATAAACTAAATAGGATATTAATATTAATTTATACTATTTTATCTGAGAAATATGACTAAAATACTCTATTAATGTATTGTGGATACATTCAGATCTGCAGGTTGTAGAGTGCTCTTAGATTAACTGTAATGTGTTAAGGTTGGCAGTTGTTATGTTAGTAGAACTGCACCACATACAAGCAGCTAGTACATGTTCATTAAACTGTCAAAACGATCACCTCGTCAAGGTACTCCCCCAGCTGAGACGCCACGTCCACCTCCCAGTTTTTAGTGAGGTCTCTGATGGGCTGTAGCAAGTGGGCGAATCGAGTTTCTGCTGTGTCCATCATTTCTCACTTACCTACTGAAAACTCAGTGACAGAAGGAAAAGATAACAGTTAATATGACATTTCTACCTGTCATAATCGATTGCAATCTCACTTTGTTACATTTACATTTTTATTTCTAAATGTAGACGCGGTTTCGGCCTCTTAGAATTATAATTTGGTTCGTAGATTTCTTATTCCAGTTTAAAGGTTTAATGTACAGCTTTTCTGCCCTCACTGTAAACTGTCTGCTACTTTAAACTGGTAAATGAACCTCTGCAGTCCCTTTTCCAAAGCCCAGCAGTTGCTATATCCTGCACAAATACTTCTACCAGCAATATCAAGCATACATATTATGAAAATATTACAATAACATTTATGAACACACTAACGGACAGTATTCGGTAGCTTACAAAAACCGAAAATCAACGGAAACTACATCCAATAAAGTGCAAAGGCCTTACCTTTAAAATATAAACGTTAGGTATAATCTCTGTATTACTTACAACTTATTAATTAAAAATGCATCCAGCTATATCCTAAACTATTTCGGTGTTTGCATCTTAGGGAAATATTTTTCAAGACCAGAGTCCCGGCTGTCTTTGTTTTTTCCCGCGTGCGTTACGTAGTACGTACGTCTGACGTTTGTTGCCAGGGAAACCGCGCTTTCCGTTTGCTTTTTCGCATACGCAGAATTTCCATCGGCGTGCTGTAGGGGGCACCGCTCCCGGTTTCTGTCCTTTCCGAATCGCTTGTCCAGATGAAAGCATGCTGAACCATAACCGGTCCTTCCAATACTTCGCTATCCTGTGATCGCAGCAAGTTAACGCGTAACAAAACTAAGGACGCAATATTTGCGAGGGCTTGCAAATTTACCGCATCTTATTATTTTAATCTCAATGGCACTTTACCTACTGTCTATTACCACTATTATTATTATTATATTATTATGAAATGGTCACATTTCATCTCATTTACATGGTATAAAGTCAAAGGTGTTAGGACCATAGTGTTGCCATATTTTCCTTGTGTGCAATGATTGATATCCAGCATACTGCTATAGTTAGCTCTCTGACACTTGTTTATATTTAATTATGTGTACAGAAAGTACCCCAGTATCCCATGGCTCTACATTGTATATTGTTACACTGTTTATAGTGTCTTTGTCCTTGTTGCACATTGTATTTTGAGTATTTCAAATCATATTGTATGCCATAAAATAACACACTGTGGGCAATTTAGAGATCCCAGTTAGACTAAACCAACGTTTACTAACAACTAAAAACTATAGTAGGTACTGTATGCAACGGTGAAGTCCGATTTCAAAGAAAAATCTATGCTATTACAAAGCCCTAAGTTCTTTTTTTTATTAAAAGAGTAACAAAAATTTATCCCAAAATAGGTTTCGGTATGCCATATAAGAGTGTACCGTTACAAATAAACTATAGATATAAGGTTTTTGTCATCTGTCATCGCCTCGTTGAGTACAAACGACAAATCCCACAATGCAACACTAACGTCAGTATAGCGTAAAGAATTCCTTTAAAAGAGGTTTCTGTCATGTGTCAGCACACTGAGGACCATGGCTGCTGTTGCGGACGCGTCTTCGTTCTCGTCTTTTTTGAAGTGCATTACCAAGCACTTGAACCTGAAATACAGTGTCGATTTTGACAGTCAGGTTCTAAAAGGGAAGGTTGCTCTCACCATTGAAGCTCTGGAAGATAAATTTTCCACCCTGGTACAGTACTCAAAGCTAATCAATTGTGTCTCCGTAATGTTCTTTAGTATTGACTTATCGAATACGCTATTTATTCCTATATATGCAATATATTCACTTGCACATATCGGTCATGAGCTACATTTTTTATGAAAGACTGAATTGCATTTAATGCAATCTGTTGTACCGATTAGCTGGCTACCACGTTCAGTGAATCAAAACGGAGGCTTAGCGACTTTACTTTAGGATTTCATTTAATGAAATGTGCCGGTTTCCTTCTTCTTTGTGTCAAGTTGTTTTAAAAAGAAATGTAAAATTATATGCAATATATATTTAAGTATAACTTTTCACGAATTTTAAAAATCATTGCTATTCTGCGCTTATAGAAGAGCACCGCGTGTATACGTACGGATCATTGAAATTTTGAGGTTCGTTTTCGTCTTCTTTGACGTACATAACCAATAAGGACGTGGACCAGAAAAACAGTGCCGATTTAAATTTAGTGACAGTCTTAAAAACAAGTCCCCACAACATGTACATAATTCTTAAACGCACATATAACGCGCTACTTCTGCTTTCAGAAGTGAAACAATACATAATAGTTTTATTTGTTATAAATGGTGGATTTTTTCCCCATAAATTTTGGCGAAGTTGACCTCGATTAACTGGTAGATTGCTCTCCACAATCGCTCCTCTGTTTGGCCGAAATATCGAAATGCAGTAAAGACATGCAAGTATTAGTTTATTGGTGGTTTTATGAAGCATACGTGCGTAGTCTTATCGCTTTCCTTTTAATGATCGTGGTGATTATTAAGCAGAGTGATGGATAGGACAGTTTAAAGGTTGTAAGATGTGATGACTGGTGAAAAGATACTGCCTCCAAGAGACAAACCATAAACTTCTAGAAAGGGGAACATAGATACCGCAAATTTAAATAAAATCCTACATATTTTCATGGCTGATAATGGACTTGGAATATTTCTAGATTAGCTATTGATCATAGTTTCATAAAGTTACAGGCAATCTTTGCTGCACACCTGGATTTCCTCTTCGATCCTTGCGTAGTATTCGTTCGAAATAAGTGAAATTTGGAAGAAAGGTCTATTGGTCTGCAGAAAGGTTTCTACTGGTCTGTTTAGCTGTATATATAGTTTGGTCACTGTATTTCTTTTTGCCTGTAGTAGATTTAAATGATGAATGCTATAGTCAGTCACTGAAAAGTAGAACTTCACGTTTCATGGTTTTCCACTCGCGATTGCTACATGCTATATTCCAACAGCCATGAAATGTAGGGAACCACACAGTTTGTATTAAAAAAAAATCTGAAAAGTCTAAGAAATAATGATGCAAATAAGATTGTTCTCCTATATGCCGTATACGTACAGTAAGTGGCGTGCTGCTAAAATGGTGGATGGCAGATGAAATCGTCTGGTGCTTTGCTCAACAGCAGGCATGTAGCCAGGTAGTAAAAGTATAGGTTTATTACCCCTGAATTGCTCCCGCCCCATCCTCTCACTGCCAACCTATCGGTAAGGTTACTGATCCCCTGCCATCCAACCCGCAAAATTTATGGTTAGGCTACAGGCCAGCTCAACAGGCTTCATAATAATATTGTTGCTTGCCTTAGGAGGATGGATAGGACAAGTTCATGCAAAATTCTGTTATATAATTATTACTATTAGGTGCCACCAAGCTGATGTCGATTGCTGGCAAATACTTAAATGGCCATTTTCTGGGTCTTTATACTTCCAATGGAGAATTTATGCATATCAGTAGGCTAAATGTGTGGAATAATGAAATCATTTCATGGTGTAATCTGGGTCATAGGGCTACATTAAAAATGGGTAGTGAAAACTTTTATGTTTTCTGCTTGGAACATTCCCCCCCACCCCCCCAACAGACTCTTGATACAAAGGACCTGAAGATTTTTAAGGTGACAGCCAATGGACAGGAAGCTAAGTTTACTGTTGGCGCATCACACAGCTTTAAGGGAGCTCCTCTGGAAATCACACTGCCCTTTGACCTCTCCCGGTAAGTGTTCTGTGGGTTGCAATTGGTGACTGTTAAGAAACAACCAACAACATCAAACCGATTCTTTTCAAGATGCTACTGACATTCTACAGTCTATGAAAATTATACTGTACTACCTCAAGACCTGATAATGAAATGTATAAATATGAAATAAAAATAAATCAGGCCTCTATTAGGCCTATCTCAATGTATTTAAGCTGATTACATTCTCAGGCATACTTGTAAAGTGTGTGAAGGTACATTTGTTGGGTAGCATTTTCCTGGAATCAGTTGAGGTAAGGCTTTGGGTGTCATTCCCACAGGGGTCAACATGTGATTGTGGAGGTGACCTTCGAAACATCCCCCAAAGCCTCAGCCCTTCAGTGGCTCACTCCTGAACAGACTGCTGGGAAGAAGCATCCCTACCTCTTCAGCCAGTGCCAGGTAAATATCTCCCATTCAGTCAGGGCATGCCTGCATGCAGTATTGCCTTTTTGGCTGGAATTCCTGCCATTGTGCTTGGTTTTTTTCTCAGAATTGCACAGAAGTTTCTAGGCATGTTTCTTGGAAACAGTTTCAGTTCTTTTGAGGGAAGAAAAGTTTCTGCTGGTAAGAGTAGGACTGCCTAAAGTTAGTCTTTTGAAGTTTTATGTGTTAATATGTTTTAAATGTTTATATATAGGGGGAAGTAGACCTATGTAGAGAGTGATGCAAAAGTTGGTTGTGTTCTTCCGTTATGCTGACACCTGAAATTATAATTCCAGTTTTTATGTCTGATCTTTGCTTCTGCTGATTGTGCTGGTTAGCCCTAATAAAACAGGGTAAAGGCACCCCTGGTATTATCTGCACCTTTAATCACAGAAGCCTGAATTGGGTGTTTGCAGGATTAACACTTCAAACCTTTATCGTGTGATATATATCAGACTTTAATGAGATGAAGAATTAGCCCAAAGAGCAGCTATCTTTACTGGAACATGTCATATCATTCCTGTCATGGTTCTTTAATTTTCCATGCTGGCTTTTTTTTTTCTTGGCATTGTATTTATCTTGCTCCATTTCCTATTGATGTTATTTTGTTCGTTTTTGGGTGGGGCTCGGAATGGTGCACTTTAGGCCATTCACTGCAGGAGCATGGTGCCCTGCCAAGACACCCCATCGGTGAAGCACACCTACTATGCCCAGGTAAGCTCGCTTGTCGCCTCCGCAACACCTGTAACATCTGTCTGCATAAGCCTCCCAGTCCATCTGCTTGGTGATTGGTTTCCAAAAGACTTTAACGTAATGTGTCAATTCAAATAATAATTCATAATGCAGCTGCGTAACCGTCCTTGGTGGGAGTAGAGCTGGGCAATATGGCCTAAAAATAAAATCTCCGATTTTTTCACAAAAAATCCGATTTCCGATTTTAATCGATTTTCCCCTCCCCTACACAAAATCAAACTACAGATGACAAAAATGGTTCAAAACAAGTTTTAACTTTATTTAGCTTTTTTTACTTTAGGGTTAAAGTGCAATCTGACAAGCCATAAAAGATGCTTGTAAGTGAGATGGCAGACCACGCCATTGTAAACACTTTTAGAAACTTGTAAAAACTTTTAGAAAGCTTTCTCTATAGCTTATTTTCAAACTGGCAACAACACAATATGCCCTCAAACTTATAAATAAAACTAATAAGTAATAATAATAATAGAAAAAAAACCACACAATTTTATGTCAGCTTGGTATTAAGTAAATACTTTATGCCATTAAAATTGCCAGTGTTAAGAAAAATGAGGCACGTACTTCGGGTCTAAAACTTTTAGCATGTTAATAAATCCCAGCTTTTCCACACTATGTATGGACACCATGTCTTTTGCACTATACATCGCAACAGCGTTTGCTATCGCCTTCCATCGTGCCCAATTCTTATCATATGGCACATAGTTCGAAAATGTGTAAGGGACGGTTACTTTGTTTGTTGTGCTGGTGCTGCGGCTATTTTCATTTCGCTGGGAGCGGCACTTCTCCCACTCCGCTGCGTGCCTCTGCTTTACATGCTGGAATAAATTAGTCGCACTGCTTCCTTTGGTTGCAACAGTTTTTAAAGTCTTTGCAACGAGGACTTGTTTGGCCTGTGTCCGACCTCGCAAAACCGAACCAATTCCATATTACAAATGTGGCAACACCTTTCTTGGGCACAAGCGCCAGCTTTTCCCCTGTCATTGCCATGTTAGTGAATCTGCTACAGTGTTTGGGTGCGCCGCGCTAATTCACCCGTGAAGAATGGTGCGTCGCATTAGTTACGCTTTTGGCGCTCGTGTGTAAAAAAAGTAATAAAATCGATTTTCATGAAAACACATCGTCCTGAACTGTAAATTCGAATTAATCGATTACATCGATTTATCGCCCAGCTCTAGGTGGGAGCTAAGTATAAAATTTTCAATTCTTACCATCGCTGCAGTTTTCATATCTAGAAACCCTTTTAACCACTTGGCAACTGGGGATGAGAGGGCAAGGGCACCACGGTACAGAAGGGGATGGGGGAAAGTTGATATAAAGGATGGGAGAACGTAGTAGGTGAGGATGGAGAATATGATTAACTAAACAGGGATCCTGTACATGCAATTTGTTTGTCGCATGAATAGCCTTCTAATCGATACTTTATTATTCCCTGTTTGGGAAATTGTCTTTATGCTTTTCTCAACTTGCTCTTTGTGGAGTAAGTTGTCCGTGAAGGGCTGCCACCCATAGCAGCGGTTAAGGGACTTGCTCAAGTACCCGTGCTGAGGCTGGGTTTGAACCGGCGGCCTTGTGATTACAGGCACACAGGCTTAGCCCACGGATTAGTGGACTTCTGACTGATATACTGAGGCCAATCAGTAAGCTTGTCTTAGCCAAGCTTAAAGAGGACCAATAGGTAGATGGAACAGTATTGAAAAAGGAGCCAGTGATTGTAGCTGCAGAAACTGATAAAGTCACACTAGTGCAAAAAAATCGCGTCGTCTTCGCAGCATCTAGCGAAAGTGGGTGTAGTACAGGGTGTGATATTTTGTTTTAAGACAGTGTTGGTGCAGTGATGTTAAGGGAAAAAGTCACACATAGTTTGCCTTTTTTTTCCTTGTACCTTGCCAGTCAGCACTGATGAAATTCCTTGGGGGAAAAAATGCATATAATATTAGCCTTCTTGCCCGGTAAGCTAGGTGTAAAGAACACTAACTAGCAATGTCATAAAGTGTGTGTGTGTGTGTGTGTGTGTGTGTGTGTGTGTGTGTGTGTGTGTGTGTGTGTGTGTGTGTGTGCGTGTGCGTGTGCGCGTGTGCGTGTGCGTGTGCGTGTACAGGTGTCTGTTCCCAGGGACCTGGTGGCTCTTATGAGCGCGGTGCCTGACGGGCAGGAAGTGGATCCCCAAGACAGCAGCCGAACTATCTACCGCTTCAGGCAGACGGTCAGTTTGTCTCCTCTTTCCTTTTTTTCTTCTAGTCATCTGCTTGGAGAAAATAAAGGTGACAAGAATCTAGTTTGAGTTTTTTTTTGGGCAGGGTTTTGTTTTCAGTAATTGTGCCTCTTGGCATGCCAGGTGAGACCATTAAAATACAACATTGATGTTTTATTTGCATGATATTATATTAACAGTAATAGGCAAACAAAACATGAGATTCTTCTGTCTCCACAGCCACCTACATGTATATGTATCTATGAAGACTGTTGACGTTGAATATTAGGGCTGGGGTTTGCCAACAAGCCCATGTTATAATACTCATTACGATGCCAGTATAATGACTGAATACACCACGATGCATCTTGGTATTGCCATTGTATCCGGATGGTTAACATTCCAATATTGAAATAACAGAACTACTTAAATTTTAAACAAGCCAAATTTGAGGCAAATTTGATGAGTTGTTGCAGAATGATAGACTTTACTTGTACCTTAGCATTTCAGCAATAGACACTATACTGCATTTTTACTTTGCAGTGCACTTAACACAGGCTACATAAACAGCATATTTTTAATCAGAAAATGTTGGGGGGTGGGGGGGGGGGAAGTGAAGTAAAACATTCAATTCTAGTGCCGGAGTAAAACGGTACTGCAGCAAATTCATAAAGTGATGCAAAGGTTCAAAATATCAATGAAAAATTGTCACAAACTGAATTGCGATAAATCGATCAATTCCAATATTGATACAACTTTACTGAAAGCTGTGACTGCAGCAAGGTGTGTTTTCCAGCTGAGCCAATAATTGGTGGTCCCCCCCCCCCCTTCCCCCATCCTCCCAAAATCTGCAGGTCCCCATGCCATCGTATCTGATCGCCGTTGTGGTGGGGGCACTAGAGAGCAGGTACATACCTCAACTTCATTCTGCCTTGGTGACTATTAGCTGTGTACTGAATGTGTAAGAATTTCCATCTGAAAATTTGACCTTCCAAGTTTGTAATGTAAACTGGTTTTTTTTAGTATTGCTCTTGAAAGGTAATATGTCTGACAGACAGATCGGACCAAGGTCTTCAGTGTGGTCTGAGAAGGAAATGGTGGATCTCGCCGCATTTGAGTTCACAGAGGTAAATGTTTTAGGACACTACCTTAAATTTGACTTGGTGTTTTTGGGGAAGTTCAAGAACAGTGTATATTCTATAGGTTTTCAGAAGAACCTGAAGGTTTAAAATAACTTCTACTTTACTGTAGACTGTAAAATATGACAAATTACAGCAGAGTCTTGATAGATATTACTATTCTGATTATGTAAAATGAATCACAAAAACGGTTTTATTGTATTACTTTGAAAACTTCATTCAGTGTAGTGATACAAAATAAAAATATTTACTCATCGATTTTTGCAGATTTAAAATCTCTAAACTGCTTTACTATATACAATGGTGAGAAAGTTTGAACCCTATAGAACTTTAAATCCCTGCATAATTTTGAACTAGAATGTAATGTGATTTGAGCTCTTCATTAAGATATTAGAATGAGTCAATTTCCATTAAAATGATTTAATATCTAATGTACAATTCACTTTTTAAATAAAATATACTGATTCAACTTTTAACCTCCTAATGTTTTTTACATGATATAAATTTTGGTGTATATACATTTTGGAATATATACTTTTGGTGATCAGTTTACTCTTGACAATATTGGATTTGAAGCAATGAACCAAATCCTGGATAGCTTTAGTAAAAATATGCAGCTTCATTTGCATAAATGTGCAAAATGGCCATTAAAATGTCTTGCACATCTCAGACAGAGTCCATGCTCAAGACTGCTGAGAATCTGGCTGGCCCGTATGTTTGGGGACAGTACAACATCCTGGTTCTCCCCCCCTCCTTCCCTTATGGAGGCATGGAGAACCCCTGTCTGACCTTCGCCACACCCACCCTACTGGTGAGTGTTCACATGGCACCACGTCTAACCAGGTTCCCCAGATGTGTGGTCCTGTCAGTCAGAAGGACCTGATGCCTTTCTCAGCAGGGACACTGCTTTAAACTGCTCTCTTGTCTTTCAGGCAGGTGACAAGTCCCTGTCTAATGTAAGTGACTAAATTAAGCAGTCTGTATACAGAAAAATATGTAGCCATCTTTGATATTTAGACCTTTTTCCCCCTCAGGTAATAGCTCATGAAATCTCTCACAGCTGGACTGGAAACTTGGTTACCAACAGGACTTGGGAGCACTTCTGGTATGTTGCAACGAACACTACCTGACCTAAGTGTTGGTGTGCTTTTCAGAAGTCATGAAAATTCTCTCTTAAATCACATTAGTCTAAAATCAAATGACATGGTGATTATTTTGTAGATCTCATTAGTATGCTTGGAAACAAACTTCTGTAATTCATGAAAAATTCAAAACGAGTATTTGTGGGACAAAAAAGTGATGGCATAGAAAATGTGCAATATCCAAAACACTGGAGTAAGTTAATAGAAATGTTGATACTTCACTTAAAGCTGTCATCTGTCGTGCACTTTAGATACCTTCATAATGGATTATAATGGTAGAATTGATGACGCTTTGTACTGCATTATGAAGGTATGTATTTATGAAGGAAGTGCATCATAGATGAGATTATGAATGCATTCATAATGCATAATAAACATGGATATAATGTGTTATGCCTTTTTATAAATATTTATAGCCATGTTTACAATTCTTTATTAATGCATTGTAATGTGTTCTGAATGTGTTCATTGATTCTTTTAGACATGGTATTCATAAGAAATTTCCTGAAATTCAATAGCTAGTCACTTGAAACTTTTGCCATAAAGCAAAATGCATTTTTCTGGGAGTATCAAAAGTGTGGACTGCAAATGTTATGAACTGAGGTTGTAGTAATTAGGGATTGTTCTCGTGTAAACTGCAATGCTGGTGAGCTGACACACTTTTCTCAGGCTGAATGAGGGCCACACCGTGTACCTGGAGAGAATGATTGCCAGGCATCTTCACAACGAGCAGTTCCGCCAGTTCATGGCCATGGGAGGCTGGAACGACTTGAAGGAAGCAGTAAGATTAGCAGAGTAGTTTTTGGACAGATTGGGATGGATAAATCGGGAAGTGAATTCATTAACTTGGCTGCTGCATAAGACACTTAAATCTCAATCTGCCAAATTATTACTACAGATGGCTGTTTTGCTAGTGAATGTCTGTCATCTAATGGATTCTCCTGTCTCACAGGTAAACACCTTTGGTGCTAAAAGCCCTTTCACAAACTTGGTCATCAACATGGAAGATGTTGACCCTGATGATGCCTTTTCCTCAGTTCCATATGAAAAGGGTTTTGCTTTGCTCTACCACCTGGAAGAATTAATGGGTGGCCCAGGTAACCTCCTGTATACATCTTCACTCATTCTGACCGTACTTCACATTTTAGATAGAACATGCAAAATTTATTATTGATGAGGGTGATATTATTAATGACTTCAATGAATACACTACAGTATTTGAATTAAACAATGGGCGCTTAGAATTTCATTGCTTTTCTCTATTAAATAACATTCCTGGGTCTTTGCTTGCAGAGGTTTTCATGGGGTTTGTTAAATCCTACATCCAGCTGTTTGCTTACAGCAGTGTTATCACCGAAGACTGGAAGAACTACCTGTATGTCTACTTTAAGGACAAGGTATCTCCGAATGGTGTATGCAAGCGTATAGCAAAGGCAGTCCAAAGAAAATTGAAAAAAAAAAAATCATTTATAACCTAGACATCTAAAATTTTTAGAATACCCTTTAGATTTTCGTTTTTGTAGTCATTAAGTGTTGTCCTCCTCAGGTGGATGTTTTGAATAAAGTGGACTGGAACAGCTGGTTTCACACTCCAGGGATGCCCCCAGTTAAACCAGAGTAAGTCGGCTTAGAGCGGGGGTATGGAATCGGCAGACCAGAATGCAGTGAACGGGGAGTGCTGGTAGCCTTGTAAACAAAGAACTTCATTTTAAAAACCCATGCATCGTCTTTTACTTGAGTAACAGGATTTTGAAATGAGTTAAACTTGGTGTGTTTTCTACTGTATGGTAGACAAAGACAAAGGGGCGGGTGTTAGAGAGCTAGTGCTCTATACTCCATGTCTGAAAGATCATTGGTTGAAATCCGGTAGGTCATAGAACATTTGAAATACCACTGGCACCTTAAGCAAAACCTTTCATTTCAATTTTCCTGTAGTGTTTGCTCGTGCCTGCATTCTTGCTGTGTTGTGGGATTGTTGTGTAGATCTGCTTCATTCACAGCAGCTCTGTCCCCACACAGGTATGACAGCACCCTGGCAGATGCCTGCATTGCTCTTTGCCAGCGATGGACCAAGGTGCCGTGTCTCCCTCACAACCCCCAGCTGTGCCTGTAGTTACAAAGGAACTGATTTGCATTTATCTTGCATCTGTCTGTATGTTACTCTGTTTAGCTTTTTATTGTGTATTTATGTCTGTTTGCTTGTTTTAAATTGGTTAGAATCTGAAATGATTTTAACAGAGGCTCTGTGCTATTTCAGACTCTCATGGTTTAGTCACCCTTCATCATTCTCCTTCACCAGAACATTTTTTGTATTAAAAAAGCCAAAGAACAAGTGGAAAACATACGTGGAGCTTTTAAACCCACTATGCATAAACTGTGATTGTAGTACACTGGCCTATATTGGTTTAAGCGGGCTATTTCAATTTCTTTCCCTCCTTTTTTGCATTTCCTGCTATTATTATAATTAGCTAGCTGACCAATCACAACTTGCTGCTCCTTGTCCCCAGGTGAAAGAGGAAGACCTGGCCAGCTTCGGCCCAGAGGATATACAGGGATTTTCCTCTCACCAGATAATTGAATTCCTGTCCTTACTGCTGCAGGAGGTATTCTGATGGACCCTTAATTGTGGTTTTCATTAGAGATGGTGATCTTGGTTCCATAGAATTTGTTCAGATTTTTATTTAAATTTCATGTCCATTTAGGAGCCTATTCCATTGTCCCATGTGAAAAGGATGCAGGAGGTTTACAACCTGAATAGCAAAAACAACTGCGAAATACGAGTCCGGTATGTTAGTATTATGCCTTGCTGTGTTGTGTAATGTCACAATATGTTTTAGTTGCAGAAGTTATGCTAGGAATGTTTCTACATGCATTTCCTGCTTTTTCTAGATGGCTCCGTGTTTGCTTAAGAGCCAAGTGGGAGGAGGCAGTGCCTCTTGGTCTGAAGATGGCCACAGAGCAAGGACGCCAGAAGTTCACCCGGCCTCTCTATAGGTAACGACCAGTTTCTGCTCCCCAGCCCCCAACTGCACATGCAACCCAACAATAACTGTTTGGCTCTCTGACTTGTTTGCTTATTAAACTGCCTCAGGACATTTACAAATCTGATAACTGCGATGTCATAAGGCTTCCTTCCAGTACTTCCTCGTTGGTATAGTGGTTAGTATCCCCACCTGTCGTGGGAAACCTGGGTTCGATCCCCTCACGGGGAGAGGTTTGTTACTTCAAGTGTGAAGTCCCAGATAACAAGACTGTTAAACAGTTTCTACTCACAAGCAATTAGGCTTGTGAACGACCTTGCACTATAAACAACACCAACCACTTCCACCTCTGAAAATGCAGAGACATCTTACTAGTTTATTTGTTACGTATTTATGTTAATATAGATTCTTATTCTATTTTCTGTGCTGAAAGGAGGATGTACAAAGTCAGAATTTCATTGTACAGTGAAACTGCTTGTTTTCTGTGCATATGACAAAAAAAACTTTCTCTGTCTATCTTCAGTAGGTGTGTCCGTTCTCCCGCCCGCTCCGTGCCTCATTCTCTGTTCTGTGTTTTTCAGGGAGCTGTATGGCTTTGAGAAATTCCGGGCGGAGGTGGTGGAGACGTTCCTCAAACACCGGCCTTGCATGCACCAGGTCACAGCTGCTCTGGTAGCCAAGGACCTAAAGTTGGAGCAAGCCCAGACCCCCAGCCAGTAGCCTGCTACTATATGTCTGGATCGGTTCAGAGTGAAATGTATACTCTAGCATCACTGCCGCATGGTGTTAAACAAATGGTATTAAAAAGCCATAGTCAAACAGCCTGATTTTATTATCCCTGCCAGGGTTGCTTTTACAGTGTCTCAGGGAAAAAATTAATACAATTTACAAAATTTGTATTGTTGGGTGATTTAAAAAAAATTTAAAAAAAATCACCGTATCTCCATTCAAATCTACATAATAAAATGTCTTCCCATATTCAGATATGCACATTGTAACTGTCACTAATAAATGTACATTGTGCAGACTGGATGTGCAGCAATTCTTACTCCTGATTATATGGATATTGATTTTTGGACACCAGTCAAGTCCTACGTAAAGTTATTAAACTGCTCTGAAACAATTTTAAGTAGATAACGTGATTTTTACCATGAGAACAAAGCTACCTGTGCAAATAATATGTATGGCCTTACCTCCATTCATAAACTTTGTATGAAACTTTGAATTTTCATCTACAATTCATCTGTGACTGTCACCAGGAAAGATGATGATGATGATGACGACATTGATGATATACAATTCATGGGAGCATCTTCTCCTATAAATTATCTCTTAGACTGAAACTTCTAACTTTGTGGCAGTTAATGCAAATTTGAAATGTCTCCGTTACAAAATGTGAGTAGTGTTTGACAGTTCATTCACGTTGATTAGATGTTTATTTGCTGTAATGATAGAATCTTCAACCTCATGGAATTCTTAAAATGAATGACCAAAAAATATATTGAATAATAAAATAGTCACCTGGCTATTACACCTACATGAATTTTTATGACATCCCGATCTAATACAATAGGCTTCAATATGGAGTTGCACCCCCCCCGCCCTGGCTCGCGATCTCTTCTAGTTCATCCCAAATGTGATTGATGGGGTTGAGGTCAGGGCTCTGTTTGGACCAGTCAAGTTCTTCCACACCAAACTCACCGAACTATGTCTTTATGAACCAAAATATCTTAATATGCACATCAGGACGTTTTGGACAATTCTATGCTACCAACCTTGTGGGACCAGTTGGGGTAAAACCCTTTTATTTTTCAAACTTCCCAGGAACATTGTACAGGTCAGAACTTCTCAAACTATGAGGTGTAGGACGATTCTCGGAATACATGAAAATAAAGTTTATAAACCCAGGACGCTGATACAGTAGCCAACTTCTGTGTGGACAGGATTGCTTCATGGAGACCATAGCATCTCTTATCCTCATTTTTCTGCAAAACCACAAAGCAATATTCAGGAAATAATGATTGAGAGAGACAAACTACAATCTAAATAATTAGTTCAATTAAGCTAAATAAAAGTTGTTATAAATGTTAATGACCAAGAATGTGTAAGAATGTCTGTTGGTATAGCGTCTCTCCTACAGCGTGATGAATGTCCCTTTGTGAAATAGCTTGAAATTTCTTTTTTTTCAACCATATTTTTTAATTCTAGGAGTGTGTGTACTGTTATACCAATAAATGTGAGTACCTGCTTGTTGTGTGGAGAGAACCAGCTTAATATCATCTCTGGAAATCAGAAATCTGAGCAGAGTGAAGGATGTACGGGTAAGACCTGTAACAGGATTCCAGCATTACAACTTTCCTTCATCATTAAGATCTTATGGTCATAATTAGGTGTTGACCATAAATTCCATGAACTTACTTTTAAAAATACATGTTTATATTTCTAGTGGGTGAGCCATGTGAGGCTGGATCCCAATCCACATCACTGCCACGCCCCTGCGTCCAGTCTCTCTCAACTGAATTCTAGCTCTAGCTCATTTAAGTTAATTACCAGACATATTTAACCGGTCCAGCTGGTTTCATCGGTGCAGGGTATTGATGTGATTGTGCCAGTTCCAGTGTTCACTTCCCCTGATTTTTTCTGCTTCCTTGCATATTTTCCTGTGTGGTTTTCCATTCCTTCCTTCCCCATACCTAATCCCCTGTCTTGGAATTAGTGTGTCCTGCTGCCCCTATGTCCACACATGTGCCTGCCTTACCCTTCACTCTCTGGATGGATCTTCTGGCTCTTTTGGATCTTCTGGTAATCTTCAGCTTTGCGGTCTGGTTCTTGGTTTGCTCTCCCTTTGGATCCCCGATTCCAGTGAAGTCCTGTAACAAGCAACTGACATATTACCCAGGATGGACTGGTGTGGTCCCCTCCTTCCAACCCTGATAAGTTGCAGCAGGGTTGTGCACCATTCAGAATTGAATTGAGAATAGCCCAGAAATTCCAAATCAATTCATGAATTTGAACTGTGATTGAAGCAGGATGCAGAATTGAATTCCAGTTTGAATTTAAGGGAGTAAAAGTAAAATGGAATTGAATACAAATAAATCCTTATACAGTTCCTGTGAATATTTTGGACCCACCTACTGAAAATCATTTGTTTTTCAACAAGATAACAACCCTAATCATACCTCAAGGTTACATAGTCTTACCTGGTGAACTTGGAAAGATATGTACTGCAACAGATGACCTGGCCCCCGACATAAACCCTATAGAGCTGGTTTGGGATGAGTGATGAGCTGAACCAAAAAATAAAAAAGTACAAGGTAGCCAACTTCCAGAAACACCTTCAGTACTGTTGGAGATGCATTCCAGGTAACTATATCTGGAAGCTGCTTGAAAGAATGCCAAGAGTCTTCCATGCTGTCACTGAGGCAAAAGGCGGCTATTTTGAAGAGTCTAAGTAAATGCATTAAAAGCAGGGGTGTTCAGACTTTTGACTGGTATTGTACACAGTGTAGGTGTAGCTTTTAACAGTAAAGCTTAATATTTCAATATGGATTACACATAAACATGTTAACATACACTGTATCATTGTTATAAAAATGTTGTGTTATTCAGAATGAAAGAATACAAAAATTGAAGTGTCAGCTACAGAATAAATAATTTAACTGTCACTTTGTGTACCGTGGTGGAAGAGACTAGAAAAGCTACTGCAGACTCCTAAAAAATGCTAAAACGCATAAAGAATTAAATATGCAAAGACAATGTCCTCATAGAAAAAGACTTAGGGGCGGTATGGTGGTACAGTGCTTACCTACTACCATCTAGAAAGTAAGTTAAATGACATACTAAATGACTGATTGCATTGAATTAGAAAAAAAAATCTTCTTCCTGTGATTCTAATTCAACATCCTGTGGGGTATGGCCAATTCAATTCAAATTCCAATTCATGAATGGAATGGGACACCATTAATAAATTCTGAATTCTGCACAACCCTGACACACAGGAATTTTGTTGTAATTTGTTTTTCTAGCCGTTTTTGGACGCAAAATGACATTTTAGTGAGACTTTGCAGCCTTTAACAAAATTTAAATGGACCACAGAGAGGAAACAAAACGTTTTTTATGTTAACCGTTGTATTTTCCTAAAGTACAGAAAAAAAATTATAATTTTTCAAAATAATTTGAACAGAGTCATGGACACAACATGCATTTCAAGTTATTTGTGTAATTATAAAAAGCAGCTCTTAGCACTTGCTCCACAAAAAAACTCCTTCAGAAACATTTTCCTCCGTGTGGTTTGTATTCAGACTCTATATGGACTTCACAAGAGAACTAAAGTATATAGAAAAGAAAACAAAAATATAAAAAGTGACTGACAATACTGCCTGGGTGTTCTCTGCCTCCCATGTGTCAAAGCGTGATTTAGCAGTTCACACAGTGAGGGTACAGCTTAGCTCTCACAATTGACACACAGTTACTATACATTGGCTCAGTGTGAGAGGGACACATTGAACGTATGCTGCCTGTTCTGTCTGCAGGGGGTGGGATGGGGCAATAAGAGGCCACGCCTCTGTATCACTGACCTTTCATGGTGTAGTGCAAGTGGTTCTCGATCCTGTTCCTGGTGCCCTCCAATATGTTTTCATTCCAACCCTGCCTTAATCAGGCCCAGATGGTCCTTAATAGGCTAATAATGAATGTGATGGGTTGGAATGAAAACATTTTGGCAGGGGTTATACCAGGAACAAGATTGAGATTCACTGGTGTAGTGAATAAGTCCTCCCTTATTCAGGCTTCAATAAGTCTTAAATATACTATTTTGCCCAGGAAAATTTCATCATAATAATGTTAACTACATTCTTGAAAATGGCCGGTTTGTATAATACAGATGAAGAAAGGTCATGTTAAAAGCATGTAACCAGACCTCTGAGAAGGAGTGTGTCCTTATCTTACTGCTTCACCGTGGACCAGTTTTAAGTGTGCTCTTAAGTACTGTGCTTGTGTCATAGTGATTAAACCTTCTGCCTGCCACAATTAATGTGTCTTGACAAACAGACTATTGGATTTGCCTAGAGATGCACGGCAAAGGAATGGCGTCACCATTTGTGGTGACATGTGGCATTTCACTTGAGGTGCTGCTGTGCCTTTGGTGGTGGAGAGCTGACATTCTTGGCACCCAAAGGCACATAGAGTTCCCTTTTTCTGCCGGAAGCTGTGACCCGTGTGAGGGTTTGCATGGTGGAATATATACAAAAGCCCGTCTGAGAAGGCTGTATGGAAACCCAAGCTGAAGCCAAGCAGGAAGGGACCTGAGCCCATTTAAACAGACTGGTCATATGACCATATTGGGACAACATACAGAGAGTGCAGTGCAGCTTATCATACCTGTTAAAGTTTAAGCTAAAAGCTATTTTTGTTCTTATTCATACCCACCCAGAATAACTACTTGGAAAAAAAACACATTAATGGGACTCAACCCAACCCAAAACTCATAAGGACTATGTTCATTTCAGCAAAGGCAAAGGGAGAGTGGAAGATTGTTAATCGGTTATAACGTCCCTCTCATACAGTAGTGTAATGGGCAGATCACTGATCTGTTGTCAGCAGAGGCCATGGTCAGGACCTGAGGGCATGGTAGAAATCTTTCTTCCAATGTTCTTAAATCTCTTACTCAATTCACTGGTGTCAGTTTATCAAAAACATTCCCTTAATGCTAGTCCATCCCTGACTGGTTCCAAAATTCCAAAAGTGAGAAACAGCCCTCTGTGTCAAAGGATAAAGCCACACCAAAGACATTTCTAGAACTTCACAGCACAAGTTCATGATGAACCACAATGGCCGTCACAGATGGATTTCAAGCTGTGGTCTTCAGTGAGCTGAACTAATTACCTTTCCCAGAGCTCTGATCGGAGTCTGATCTTTCCAGATGGCCAAAAAAAAACATTTGTTATTCCATCACCATCATTTCCCTTGTGTCTTAAATGGAAGCATGCAGTATTGCCTCGTCCCATTAACAGTAACAGACAATGAAAGCAAATACATATTGGTGGCGATAAACACAGGTAAATGAATCCACTGTACATAAAGACTTCATAATTTGAACATGGCTTGTGATAAGTGTGACACTTTGTTGGTTAAGAACTGAATCTAGATGCTCCAAATGGGGAATGCATATAAGGAATCAAAGCATAGTGTTCATCCTAACCCTCAATCACCAGGGAGTCGCACAGGGAGAGTACAGGTCAGGAGGTCACTGTCATGTGAGAAATGGCCAGAGCACACAGGTGTAAATAAAGTTGAGAGAAACATGGGCCCTGTAGCCATGCATGCTGTCAGACGCTCCTTTTGTTGGGTTGGGGCCCTGTTCCACAACAGTCTGACATTTTTATGGCTTTATTTAGCCATGATTTAGCTAAAACAGTGTATTTAGCTAACATCATTGGCTACTTATTGGCATATTTTGATGTTTCCTGTTCGTGCTTTATTATTGTTTACCTAGTTCAAGGCTCCGTCTTTCTTTCCAATGATGTAAGTTAAGTGACTAACGAATGTCCCAAAATAATATTTTCCAGGGATAGTCATTCAAGATGCGCCGTGAGTGGAGAATGGATGAAAAATGAAGGTCATCACCTGTATCTTATAGCATAAATGAGATTAGTATACAGTTGACGGTCACTTAATGGCATCACTGACATAACAAAGGCTAGGGCACACACACATAGACACACTGACCCCTTGGACAGACTTCCCCCATAGCGAAATCCTTTTTACATACAGATCCTAATGGATGAAAATTGAGTAAAATGCTGTACATTGCCTCTTTGAGGAAAAAGGCCCTTGCGTGGCATGAAAAGAAAGGCCTGCACTGAGGCCAGCTGAGTAGCGAATATCTAGGCATCAGGCTATTTACAGGAGACGGCGATACTGATACACATTCAGGGAAGAGGCACCCCTTTATTTCCGGGTGAGGTGTCTGAGATGGGGCCACCAGGTGTCCAGGTTCCGTTAGCATGGAGGCTGCCTCGCACCTCCTGCTCCCCAAAGGATGGGAGTTCGAGGGAAGAAAGAGGCACTTTCAGAGTGGCTGGTTTTTCATTTTGAAGGCTTCCCTTTTGTTTTTGTTTGTGTGTGTTCCTCTGTTCTTGTTGCTGCTGTTTTTGGTTCTCTGTCCCAACACTAGGTGGTAGTGTTGTCCATGTTGCCCGATGAAAGTAGGCACTTGGTAGTGAGTGAGGCAGCTGGTCTGTGCTATGTCATCAGGATGGGTTTTTGTCTCACTTCCAGAATATCTTGGGGGGAGAGAGAGAAAGGAGCTCATAGACAGACCAGTCACTGTACGAGCTGTGCTGTGCCCTACACCCAACTACTAAAAAGGACACATTTTTTTTAGTCCTCACCTCAATAGATCTAAGCAAACACATTGCAATATTAGCTTGTCACCAGGCAGAGCAAAAATACAAAAACTACATATTAAACCAATCTACCCGGCTCCTCTTTATCTTCAAAAAAAGAACACAAGGAAAACAGCTTGCATATTTGCAAAACCTAACTAATAAACATATAATAAATATAAGAGATACTAATTCAAATAGCAAACTCAAAGTACCGCATTGTTAAATATGCTGTTAAAAATTACAGTAATAATAACATTATTATTACGAGCCTTGCTCTGGCTCTACCCCAGGGTCTACCCCAGCCTTGTACTATCTTATATAGACTCCAGGATAAGCAGTTGAGAAAAATATGGATAACAATAAAAAATGGTAACATTAAGAAGAAATTGAATGACACACCTATTTCTCCAGTACATGGCCATTTAACATGGGAGTTACTGTGAGACCCACCTGTGGTGATGCGGTGCAGAGGCAGCGTGACGTAGGTGAGGTGGGCATACAGCAGGAAGTACTCCTCCGTGCGGTTCAGCTTCAGCCAGGAGCCCACCAGGGAGCGCCCTGTCCCAGACAGGGACCGTGAGCGCAGGTTGGTGGTGTTGTGCAGGTCTGGAGGGAACACATCACACACAGCATCATTCAGAGGGAGGCTGGGGAGTGGCTTGCGGACGGCTGAGTGGCTACATCCTTTCTTCACATCCCCTAGTCTTGTACTCACTGAGATACATCACTGATCCACTTCCAGCTAGCTATAAAAAACAAGACACTGATTGGTTTAAGTGGCATCCTGGCCCTGTGGGTAATACTGCTACGTCACACCTCCAGTACTGGGCATTTGTATCCCATATCTGGTTTTAGGGGTTTCCTCTGAGTACTGCGGTTTCCTCCTGCAGTCCAGAGACATGCACCTCTTTGTTTTTCTCTTCAGAGTACTGGCACCTGTTAATATCTAATATAACAAGGGGAGTGCTGGTACCTGGTACTGAATAACAAGGGTAGGGCCAGCACCTGGTACTGAATAACAAGGGGAATGTTGACACCTGGTACTGAATAACAAGGGGAGTACTGGCACCTGGTACTGAATAACAAGGGGAGTGTCGGCAGCTGATACTGAAGAACAACGGGAGTGCGACACCTGGTACCAGGTGTCAGTACTCCCCTTCCTATTCAATGCCAGGTGTTGGCACTTCCCTCATTATTCAATGCCAGTACTGGTACCAGTACTGGCACCTGGTACTGAATAACAAGGGGAGTGCTGGCACCTGGTAATGAATAACAAGTGGAGTGCTGGCACCTGGTATTGAATAACAAGGGAAGTACAGGCAGCTGATACTGGAATAACTGAATAAGAGGAGTACTGGCACGTGTTTTTCCCCACTTTAAGCACTGGGCAAACCCTCCAATTGAATTTCTGGGATGGACTCTGGACCTTTGTTGTTCTTTATTAGAATGCAGCTAAAACCAGAGTTACCTAGAAGCCCAAACTGGCCAAAACCTGAGACAGCCCAACCTGTTCAGGGCTGTGGACAAGGCCACAGAGAGGCACAGCTCTCACCTGGTCAGTGCCAGTGATGCCATCTTGTTGTGCAACATCTGCCACCACTGAAGACACTCCTTTGCTTTGACACAATGCTATAGTCAGGCATCACCAATCAGGAGACTGCGGTGGGCTGGGGGGTGCTGGGAGGAGAACCACTAGCGACTGCACTGTTGCAAACAATTTCCCTGCCTCTTACAGATGGCAGGAGGCAGACCCCAGCGAGTCCTGCCACTTGGCCATTCCCCTCTGCTCCCTTCCTTAGTAGTCAGGCCTGCAAAGGCCAGACAGCTCAGGATACTCTGTCAAGACAGACTGCATCTCAGCTGTTAGGTGCCATGTGAGGTGCTCTTCAGGTTCCTCTGGTGGGGTTAGTGAAAGGTCATGATGTTTAATTAGTCATTAGTGAATGCTCAGAATGCCATCCACATTTCATGATACGGGCTGTATGAATTAAGAATACTGCACTTCGTATCAATGCAGTCATTCCACATACACATACTAAGGAACTGGATAAAGTTGTCACACATCGGTAACGTAAAAAATTCTCCCTCTCTTCACACTATAATATAGGGGGGGGGGGGTTGGTGATGTGCCAGACTGTGATTTTCACTATAAGGCCCAGTGAGCACAGTACAGGAATCAGCAGTTTTCTGATCCCCACTGAGTCTTGCTTTTATAGCTGGTGGCTTTATAGTGACCATGTGAGGTAAACCTGGCTACATCAGAGACAAGCAGAACGTGCAGACTTTTCCACAAATGGCACTAGCCCTAGGATGAGGCTTTTGCCCAAACCTCTCCCTCGCATGTGGTAGCTGGGCAGGTCACTCTGATGTGCCAGCTTGTGTGTGTAATTGGTGTTCTTGTCCTCGCTGGGTCTCCCTGGGTCACTGTGCCTTCAACAGCCATAAGAAGAGCCAGGCTTGCACTTTAAATTATGCATAAAAAAGAACACGATGGGCCTCATTACAAGTCAATAATGTGACTTGGAAAGTTCACTACAGAATTACATCTTCTCCGGCGCTATGCCGCGTCTTATTAGAATCTCTCTGCTTTTCTAGCGAAGACCTCCACCACATACCAAGGACTACCGATGCTCCAATGGGCCAGGAGCAAAGAACTGGGGTCTTTGAATAAAGTAACGGAACTGTTTGGACATTAAACTACTGTATAATTCACATTCCCATTAATAAAACAATAAAATAATGTATACAGTACTACAATACTTTAATGCTAGTAATACTGAAAAGGTCAAATCATTCTGTCTAACTGATGCCCCCGTGTCACACTGATATTTTTGTTTATAATCATTTATGCACAAAGTGATATATTTCATAACAACACAATGCAACCTAACGTGATACACCTTCCCCTTGTCCCCACCCCCACAGTGATTCAGCCAATCAGGTCAATGAAGGGAGACAAAGAATTTGGGCAGGAAAAGTGCTTCCCGAGGCTGACAAACATTGGGTAGTGCTTATCTGTAGTCTCTGTTGGACTGTGAACGGTTCTATTAACAGAGCGAGACTCTTCAGCTGACCATTTTCCACCCCTAACCCATGTTCTGCCTCCACTGCTCTTTGGTAACCCAGTGCTCCACCCTCTCTACATGGTCTCGCAGCAAAAGCAGACTGTGGTACATTCTCCTCTACTCTGGTGATAATGACAGCATGCTTGAGGATCTGTCGCTCTGTTCCTGTCATGTTTACGGCCACGTTTACAGCCCAGCTAATCACCATCTGTTTACTGTTTAGGCCAGGGGTAGGGAACCTGATCCATGGAGGGCCGCTGTGGGTGGGGTTTTTTGGGATGACCTCTTAATCAGCCAATTACAGTGGGTCCTTAGGACTGGAGCTCAGAATCACTTTTTTATTATTGGCTGATTGAGAGTTCATCCCAAAAACCTGCATCCACACCTGCTCTCCATGGATCAGGTTCCCTACCCCTGAATTAGGCTATGTGGCTTCCCGTAGACACTCTACCTTCATGTCTAATCTCCTTTTCTCTTTTCTTGTCATGAACTTCGATCTATTTTGCCCGTCTGTTGTCTCAGACGGGCATCCGGCTCGGCTGTGCACTCACCTCCGTCGTCCTCCTCCCGGAAAAACTCCTCGCTGTCGTTGGCAGAGTGCGACTTCTTCATCTCAGCAATGCGGTTTCGCGGCACCTTGCGGCGCAGCGAGGGGGAGAAGAAGGAGGGGCGGTTCCTCTCAGGGGTGGGTGGGGTGCTAAATGAGGTCACCTGCAGGGCCAGGATCAGGACAAGGGCTGCATTATTACTGCACACAAAGATGCAGCTTTCAAGAGTGGGATTTACGGAAACTACCTACAAACGGTTCACTGACTTATGATGATGTTTTATGTATTTATGAATAATGTGACTAAAAGTGTGACACTCCAGGAACTTTTTGTTGTCAATTCTGGTCTGACAGGTGTGATGATGCTCATGACAGGATGTTGATGAACAAAAGTCAGACCAGAGACACAAAAACCCCCAGACAAAGTCAGAATTATGAACTGTTAGAGACTGGAGTCCGCAAATCGACACTATAAGAAATACGTCACGCTGTTGCCTCCTAATGAAGTCAGCAAGGCTATCTGAAAGTGATTCTGAAGTGTTCAGGTGTCTGATGGTAAATGTTCAGGTATCTGATAATATGTGTTTAGGTGTCTGAAGGTAAGTGTTTTGGAATCTGAAGGTAAGTGTTTGGGTATTTGATGCTGGATGTGTGACAGCCCTGTCCTTATGCAGTGTGAGGCCCACTGCAGTCCTGACCCACTAACCCGCTCATGCAGTGGAGAGTCCTGGTCCTCCTCGGTGTTGCAGGGCGAGGTGTCTCCAGTGGGCACACGGCTCACTGCCATCTCGGCGTGGCCCTTCCCCTGGGGCCCCTTCATGCGGACAAACTCCATGTTGTTGTACTTATAGTAGCCGAAGGACATCTTCTGTGCCATCTTTGCAGCCATGCTAACCTGCAATGGCAGGCATCTGGTACAAGTTAACGCAGCTCAGGCCAGCGCAGCCCCGATTAACGCAGTGGAAGCAGGCATGGCTCAGACTAATGTGTTACAGAAAAACTTATGGTACTGCTGCCCTGAAACACATTCTTACTGTATATTCCATGACATTTAGTCTGGCAGAATCAATATTGCAAACTACTGAAATATCTTTTCTATACATTGTCTACAGAGGACTGTAACAAATTAAATTGTGAAGATATATCTGGATCAGAAGACTGATAGCCCCTGAAGATCAGCTCTGTTTTGGATTATTCATATGTCACTGAAGTAATGATTTAAGAATGAAATTCTCAACAGATAACCTACATTCTTATTACGTGTGGATCAGGAGGTTAAGATGGCTAAAATGGATTTTTCTAAGGTTTTCTACTTTAATATGGTATATAATCCCAACTGCTTCAGTTAAAAAGTACATTGGAAAGTATAAAAATCAATTAAAATATGCATAAAATACTTGATGCATTAATACTAATCATAATACAGTAAAATGAACATATTATAACCTCATAGTATACCCAGAAGGCATTGCTTTGATTACCAATGATGCCAAGATGTCCATTTCAAACCCCGCCTCTTACCCGATTGTCGTACACCTTCTTGAGCGCCTCGTACCGGATGGACCCCTGGAAGATGACACCCTGGAAGGTGTTGCTCTTGTCGCTGGCCACCAGCTCCACACAGACCATCTCCCCCTCCCCCACTGTCATGTCACTGAACACCTGTATAAATAGGTCAAGAGCAGCGGCTTTCCGTTATCCTTGATAAAATCCCACAGATCCCAGGGCACAGGGAAGGGCAGGACTACATCCTGAATGGGCTGCCAATCCATCACAGGGTACACGCACAGTAAGGGACATGTAAACACACTGATTCACCCCAAGCACCAGTTTGTGGACTCTGGAAGGAAATCGGTGACCAGAGGTAATATTGGCGTAGTACAGAAACAGAAACCTTGACCCTGTCAGTGTAAATCCACAGAGCCACCCACTGAGCCATCTTACGCTCAGCATAAGAAAAAAAATATTTGTTGATTTAAAATTATATAAACTATGCTTTATACAAATGATATCCCTATGTTTTTAAATAATAAATAGGTGCCTCACATTTGCCTCTTATTATTACACAATGTTCATGACCCCGAGACAGTTCACTCCACCAAAGAGCTACCATTTTTAAGTGGTTTAGTAAGGTCTGTGACCTTCAGCTCTTATTATGGATGTCACTTGTCTGTGTTGTTTGTAAAACATGTGTCAAGACGTCCTGATGACTCGTCCACTGCAAACCAAATATTCCTAGAGGTTCCAATAAAGTTAGCTGAACCTAAACCTGAACCTGAGGTGTGAAAAATACACGAACCACTTATGGTTCCATCTCAGCACCTGGAAGACTTGCATGACCATTAAAGCCAGTCTGCTTCCATTAAAACCTGACATAACAGGCTGGCACTGCCTGGTACCCATGAAAGATAAAGCCGTCAGCTAATGAATGAGTGATGGACAAATGCAAGTAAACAGAGCTTCAGGAAATGCAAGGAGATTGGTATAGACCAGTGTTTCCCAACCTGGTTTTCGAGGACCCACAGACGGTCTACATTTTTGCACCCTCGGAGCTCCCTGCCAGACACACTTGCTAGCAAAAATCTGTGGGTCCCTGAGGATTGGGTTAGGAGATACTGGTGTAGACTGTGAGGCTATAATGTGAGAACAGCAGGGCACAGGGGGTCAGGGTGGTCCTGGGTGTCGTCACTCACCTCCTCAAAGTTGTCGATCATGAAGAAGATGTTTGGGTAGCTCATTTTGGACTCCTCGCCCTTGCTGTCCATTGGATTCTTACTGGGCGATGCAAACACTTGCTGAGAGACAAGGAAGGTGTTGTTTTTGTATTTTTTTTCTACATACCTTCAAACTGAGCACAGGTAACACAGTCAGCTAGTTAGTGTCAGTTATCTGCTGTTTTTCATTAATCTCACATAAATCTGCATGCGATGTATGGCTGGGTCCCCACCTGCGATTTTTTTTTGTGAATGTGAATATCTCCTGCATCTGATCGTGTGCACACAGCACATGTCACCACGTAGTGCAGCTGGTGGTGGGGGGAGAGAGAGAAAAAAAGATCTCTATGAGTGTCTGACCCCTGTACACATCACCCTAAAGGCCTTCTGAGCCTCTGACCCCTGTACACATCACCCTAAAGGCCTTCTGAGCCTCTGACTCCTGTACATATCCCACTAAAGGCCCAATGAGTCTCTGACCTCTGCACACATTCCCCTAAAGGCTGCCCTTGTGATATATCTGGCCCTTGTGATGTGTGCAGGGGGATGTGCAGTCTCAGGAGGCCTTTAGGGGGATGATTAGTCAAGCACTCAGGAAGCCCCTGTATACCTCCTCCCAAGGATCTCTGTGAGTCCCTGACCCCCGTATACATCCTTCTATAGGCCCCCTGAGCATCTGACCCCTGTAAACCTCCTCCTAAGGGCCTCTGTGAGTGCCTGACCCCAGTACACATCTACCTAAAGACATTCTAAACCTCTGGCCCTTGTACACATCATCCTAAGGGTCTCTGTGAGTACCTGGTCCCAGTACACATCTCCCAAAAGTCTGCCTAAAACCTTCGTGCACCCTGATCATTGTTCATGTATTTCTGAATCACTAAAACTGATGATGCAAGTATATTTTAGACTTTATTCCTTTACTCGTTTACATGCTCAAAAGAAACAGAGAAAAAAATAACCCAGTGAAGCTTCCGAGAGAGATAGGTGCCACCCTGCAGCCACCCCCTATGTCTGGGTTAGCCCCCACCCACCTTTTGTAGAATGAGGTTCAGGTAGACGCTCTCTTCCCAGTCAATGTCGGGGTCTCCCAGGCCTGGCAATTTCTTAGAATCCCTCCGAAACACCTCCACTTCCACCTGTCAGACAGGTATGAAACACACAGAGCAGGTAACACTATGCTACCTAAATCGAAAGTGTAACTGAGTATTCAGATTTCCAATAAGTACACTGTCTTCCTTTATATCCCAACACTAAATCTCTAACTTGATGGTCATGAACTTGTGGACGTCCTGGAGGATGAGTACCGAGGAGGAGGAGAGGCCCTGCAGCAGAATGCAGAGTCGGTGGATGGATTTAAGTGGAGAATTCCACAAACTCCAGGGTGTGATTGACCCCCAGGGTCTGTCCCGCACCTGTGTCACATTCCAAGCCAAGCACCTACAGTACCTGCACCAAGCCCTGCAGTGCAGTGATGATGTAATCGCAGCCCTTGCCCCAGTGATCACACATGCAAGCGGGAGACATAATCTTATTTACCGACACCGCCTGGAATACCAAACAGCACCTTGATCCACAGACGGACGACCTCATCGCCACTGCTCTGCTGTGGTGATGGAGGTGGTTTACCAGACCTTAATGCAGTTCTCATTTAGTAATTTTTTGCGCTATTGTTACAGTGAGTGTTGACCCGAAGCACCATATAGTTTTATCTGTTTATACTGCTGGATATTTACTGAAGTATTTAAGTGCCCCCACCCACAGATACAGCAGTTCTTCCCTCAGCCTTCTGGAATACGACCCGTTGGTATCGTGGGTCCAGCTGGGTCCTCATGTGAGCATGTGGGCCCATTGACTGCGTGCTGGAGTTGGCGGCTCCATTTCTGGTCGTGTCTGTGAAGTGCAGCCACGGTGGGGCATCTCCCAAATGGCTACAGCGCCTCTTCGGAGCCTCGGGCCAGCCCAGCTGTCAGTCACGCAGCGTGTGTGGCTGTTGCCATCCCCCCTCGTGCCTTGGCCGTGGCCAGCCCTCGCTGGCTGCCAGCCTTCTGATGTGCTGACGATGCACCGAAAGAGTCACGAGTTCGACCTTGTCCCGCTACAAGGACTTCATCCGGGCTCTTCCTCGCCACTGCGGTTGTGGCTGGGAGCCATCGGGCCAATGGACAGCAGGAGGTGCTCCATCGTCTCTCACAACACCAGCGCCTGGCACCCTCTGGGCTCAGTATGCGCCACCCAAGCACAATAATGAATTTTTACACCTTGTTCTACAGTAAACTGGATGCATGTTAGCCAAGCCTCAGAGGTGTGTATTTCACTAAGGAGAAGGTGGCTGGGTTGGGGGGGGGGGGGGGGGGGGCATAGGGAGTGTCATAATTACACAAGAGAATGTATTACTGCAGACTAGAGGGAGGGGGGCATGTGCAGGTGGCTTCAGGAGACCATTCAGTCAAAATAGTTTGTTTTTGCAACATGTGTGTCAATCCCATGGCAGGCAGATGTCACCTTAACCCAAAACGCTCCAGGGACTTACTGATCCTGCTGTCTGATTCTCATTTTACACCACTTTGGACAAAAGAATCTGCTAAATGTCAATAAATTATATGTTAGCAAGAAATAGTTTTTTTTTATAAAATAACCAACTACAATCCCAAAACAATGTATTAAAATATTTAACAATTAATGCTGTGATGACTTCTTGCTGTTTATTGTGTATATGTCTGTACATGTCTTAAAAGAGAGCAAGATGTGAAATGAAGCACTCCGTACCTGTACTTGTATTTGTGCAAATGGAAAATAAAGGATCATTTTCTCTCTGTTTACCTGTGACCCGCACAGATGATCCATCCACAAGAGAAGCCTAACAGCAGCTATCAGCACGCAAGTGGACTCTTCAAAATATGGACTTCGGCCATGAAATGTAGGATATTCATGCTTGAAAGAGTGGAGGAACATTGATTCATTTAGAAGAGTCTTGGATCTGGCAACCTTACCTAAACATTAGACCTCAAATGTGTCTGTAGTTTGGAAAAAGACAGCATGTCGACACTTCTGTGCATCTTTACATCTGCTGTGTGGTGCTGACCTTCTCTGCCGTCAGCAGATCGATGCTCGCTGACTGGTTCACACTCCCCCGTGTGATCTGCTTTCGAGGTCCTGACTGACTTGATGTACGGGATTTCCACACATCATTGAAAAACTAAGCAGTTCCAGAAAAGTGCACCTCCTAACTGTGACCTGTCACAGCTTATGATTGAGAAGGAACCTCTTGACTGTGGCCTGTCAGAGTTTCCAATTAAAGGAGGAACCTCCTGACTGTGGTCCTTTGGTTGAGGATGCAAACCCACATTCTGGCTTCTCAGAGCTTCCAGTGTGATGTGCAGCTTGAACCCTAGCAGAACCCTAACTCGTAAGGATGTATGTCCTCACTCTGGCGCATGCTATATTTTTTACAAAAGAAAAAAGAAAAATGTATTGCTCCCCGAATATCATATAAAATAATTAATTACTGTAAAGCAGTCATCCAGGAAGGTGTACATTTTTAGATCACTGTATTTTTGATGCAGCTGAAGGCCAAGTATACTTTTGGTCCCTGTTGAATATGTCACAAGTGTACCTAAAACTGGTGGCCACTGTTCTTCACCAGATGAAACTAACATGCACCTTCTGGTACCCACAACCAGAAGGTTGGGTGTGGATAGGGATGTTCATCCCCTACTCTTAAAAATATATGTGATTAAATGTATTATGACCTGAATAACATGTATAGGTCAGGGAGCCTAAGCACGCAGAACAACTAATTGACAGTTATTCTGTCTAAAATTTTTAATACCAAATAATGTCAAAGCAAAAACTCTAAATTTAATTTTAGAAAAGTAATATTATTATGTTCAAATTATGTTTCAAACAAATGCATTCCAATAACTGAAAATAAATGTAATAATTGTCTTTATTTTAAACTCTTGAAAATGTCAGAAACAGACTGAGTCACTTTAAAAAACTATGTAAATATCAAAGTTTCAGACTAAAAAACAACCAGAAATAGATATAAAAAGGTACTACAAAATGTAAAAAGAATCTACAAAAGGTTCCACAGGTGGAATGTGAAATAATAGCCTGGAACCCCAAGAAAGATGCTCTGGTGAACACGAGATGCCCCATGTTTGCTCTAGTCAGGAGAATAGGGAGCTATCAGCCTGCAGCATTGTGAGAGAAACACTGTTTACTGCCATGGTATTCAGTAAACTCTCATAAGCTCAGAATAGTCACAGTTCACATAGCCTAAAAAAAGTTTAAATAAACAGTCCATGTGTCTTTAAATAAAACTAGATTTAAATAAAACAGCACCACCTTCAGACAAAAATAATTGTAATTTTATTCCCGGGACACCATGGAATACATATGGTTTACTTACATACAAGTACCTAATGTGTAAAAAAGAAATTAGCCAAATTTTTTCCATTGATGAATTTAAGGGCATCATAAAGAATTTGCTGAAGGAGACTTGTAGTTGTTTTTCTTGAGAGGTCAGTATTTTTAAATAGCTGTCTAATGTATAGATTTTTTTCTAACATATCGTATATTTTGTATTTTTAACATGTTGTAAGTTTGTATAGCTGCTACCTTGGCCAGGCTTCTCATGTAAAAGGGATTTTTAATCATAGTGGGACTTCCTGGTAATATAAAGGTAAAATAAATTTTTTTAAATTAAAAATTATAATTAAATAAATAAATTTAGCTTCAATTTCAGCAAACATTTTGTCTGAGATGGGTAATGGGAATGTGCTTTAGACTGACAGATGTTCACCTTCTGAACTAATGTTAGGGAATTCAATATGCTCATGAACTGAGGGGACATACAGTACACAAGAAATGAATGTGATTTAAAAGCACCCCACCCCCTGACACAGAGGGCAGAGGTCTCATCTCGCTGAAGCCACACTGAGCAAATATTTACACATTACAGCATGTGTCCAAGTAGAGGAGATCCTGCAGCATGACAGACTGAGATTGGTACAGAAAAAGCAATTTGATCATTCAATTTGAGAAAAAAGACGCAGTTTTCCAAAACTCCTGGAAAATGGAGGTAAGAGAATTTACATCATTGCTAGACAGTGATGTTAACAGGAAAGCTTTAAAATAAACAGGCAAATATTGAGGTTGGGGGGGGGGGGGCACTGAACAGGGTGTGAAGTGCTGATACTGCTACAAAGTACTGGGAGAAACATGCTTATTTTTATGCTATACTCGTATGTAAGGATGAAAAACACAGACAGCTTAAAGGGTCAATCGCAAAAGATTGTATAGTATTTCCCAAAAGAGGTAGAATTCTGCAGCTCCTACGCGCTCCATAATTCATCTTCCGTTGCCTTTAAAAGGAACCCTTTTCATCTGATAAATTTTGTACTAGGCTGTCTTACTGTTGGTGCTGGTACCATTGGCGTCTGCGGGCCTCCTCTCTCAGCCGCTAGACTGCGCAGATGTGTACAATGCCGGCTCTAACATCAGTGGGGTATACAAGATTTACCCCGCAGGGCCCACCTCACCCCTCTACGTCTACTGCGACATGGAAACCGATGGAGGCAAGTGGACGGTGAGGAAACACCCACAATAACATGATGTGTCCAGTGGGACAAGAGGGACAGTCATAGAATGATGACACCTCAAGAGGATTGATTGAAGTTAGATCAAGTCAGATTACTTTCATTGCCTTACTTTGTTTGTATGTATATATCTCCAATGGGCTCACCACCTATAGGAGGGGTCATAGGGGTCAGCTGCGAAGTGAGCTGGGCAGTGGCCGAAGGCGGGGACCTTGGCAGGCCGATCCTCGGCTGCAGAAGCTGGCTCTTGGGACATGGAATGTCACCTCTCTGATGGGGAAGGAGCCTGAGCTGGTGCGCGAGGTTGTGAAGTTCCGGCTAGACATAGTCGGGCTCACCTCGACGCACGGCCTGGGCTCTGGAACCAGTCTCCTCGAAGGGGGTTGGACCCTCTTCCACTCTGGAGTTGCTCACGGGGAGAGGCGCCAAGCTGGGGTGGGCATACTTATTGCCCCCTGGCTGGGCGCCTGTACATTGGGGTTTACCGCAGTGGACGAGAGGGTAGCCTCCCTTCGCCATCGGGTGGGGGGACGGGTCCTGACTGTTGTTTGCGCTTATGCGCCAAGCGGCAGTTCAGAATACCCACCCTTTTTAAAGTCCCTGGAAGGGGTGTTGGAGAGCACTCCTCTTGGGGACTCTCTTGTTCTACTGGGGGACTTCAATGCTCATATGGGCAATGACAGTGAGACCTGGAGTGGCGTGATTGGGAGGAACGCCCCCCCCCGGTCTGAACCCGAGTGGTGTTTTGTTGTTGGACTTCTGCATCTGCAGCATCGTGTGGACATCGGGGGCAGTGACTCTGGACTGGCAGACTGGGGTGGTGGTCCCCATCTTTAAGAAGGGGGACCAGAGGGTGTACTCCAACTATAGGGGGATCACACTCCTCAGCCTCCCTGGTAAGGTCTATTCGGGGGTTCTGGAGAGGAGGGTCTGCCGGATTGTCGAACCTCGGATTCAGGAGGAGCAGTGTGGTTTTCGCCCCGGCCGTGGAACAGTGGACCAGCTCTATACTCTCCGCAGGGTTCTGGAGGGTTCATGGGAGTTTGCCCAACCAGTCTACATGTGTTTTGTGGACTTGGAGAAGGCATTCGACCGTGTCCCTCGGGGAGCCCAGCACCCCATACTCCTCCGGGAGTATGGGGTGCCGGGCTTCCTTTTAAGGGTTGTTCGGTCCCTGTATGACCGGTGCCAGAGCCTGGTCCGCATGGGCGGCAATAAGTCGGACTTGTTTCCGGTGAGGTTTCTTCTCCGTCAGGGCTGCCCTTTGTCACCGATTCTTTTCATAGTTTTTATGGACAGAATTTCTAGGCGCAGCCAGGGCGTTGAGGGTGTCCGGTTTGGTGACCTCAGGATTAGGTCTCTGCTTTTTGCAGATGATGTGGTTCTGGTAGCTTCATCGGACCGTGACCTTTGGCTCTCACTTGGACAGTTCACAGCCGAGTGTGAAGCGGCTGGGATGAGAATCAGCACCTCCAAATCCGAGACCATGATCCTAGGCCGGAAAAGGGTAGAATGCTCTCTCCGAGTCAGGGATGGGGTCCTCCCCCAAGTGGAGGAGTTTATGTATCTCGGGGTCTTGTTCACGAGTGGGGGGACGATGGAGTGGGAGATCAACAGGAGATCATGGTAAAGAAGGAGCTGAGCCAAAAGGCAAAGCTCTCGATTTACCAGTCGATCTACGTTCCTACCCTCACCTATGGTCACGAGCTGTGGGTAGTGACCGAAAGAATGAGATAGCGAGTGCAAGCGGCCGAAATGAGTTTCCTCCGCAGGGTGGCTGGGCTCTCCCTTAGAGATAGGGTAAGGAGCTTGGTCATTCGGGAGGGACTCAGAGTAGAGCCACTGCTCCTCCGCATCGAGAGTGGCCAGATGAGGTGGCTCGGGCATCTGATTAGCCTCCTGGCCGCCTCCCTGGTGAGGTGTTCCGGGCATGTCCCACTGGGAGGAGGCCCCGGGGAAGACCCAGGACACGCTGGAGGGACCATGTCTCTCGGCTGGCCTGAGAACGCCTTGGGATTCCCCCAGAGGAGCTGGATGAAGTGGCCGGGGAGAGGGAAGTCTGGGTTTCCCTGCTGAGACTGCTGCCCCCACGACCCGACCTCGGATAAGCGGGAGATGATGGATGGATGGATGGATGGATGGATATATATATATGTGTGTGTAACAATGCATTACATGATAACACTGAATTATGCGATGAAAATTTGTTACATTAAGTGATTACATAATGCACAGTTATAATGCATTGTTACAATGTGTCAGTCATCATACCTGTTTACTGCCAGTCTCATGTTTAAAACACAGGTGTTCCAGAGAAGGATGGATGGCACTGTGAACTTCTACAGGGGTTGGGATCAGTACAAGAGGGGCTTTGGGCATGCAGGAGGAGAGTACTGGCTGGGTAAGGATTTGAGGACAATGATATGGTATGAAAATTATGAAAACCTTTAGCTTGCACCAAAGCAACACAGAAGCTTGTCAATGTCCATCTCAGCATCTGTATCTGACTACAGGTCTAGAGACCATCCATATCCTGACTCTGAAGCAAAGGTATGAGCTGAGAGTGGACATGGAGGACTTTCAGGGAGCCAAGGTCCATGCCAAGTACTCCTCCTTCTCAATTTCTCCTCAGATGGTCAATGCTGAAAGTGATGGATACACACTTCATGTCAGTGGATTCGAAGATGGGGGAGCAGGTAAGTCATAACACATGATCAAATCAGCTCTTTGTAATTGTCATAACATACATAAAATGCGAAATCATTTGTTGAAACATAATTGTCATACTGATAATTTGTGATCCATCTGCAGTGATTCTAATAAATCTCATAGTAACAACAAAAACAATGGCTAATGTACTGTAGTTTTGGATGCAAACTGAAATCTACAGCTCTAACAATCACTCCTCACAGAAATATTAATTATGACTGCTCATAAATCCAGTATAACTTGCCATGTTCTATGATCTTAAGGAGATTCACTAAGTTATCATAGCGAGCAGAAGTTCTCCACCTTCGACCGTGACCAAGACTCCAACAGCGGAAACTGTGCTGTATCATACCTGGGAGGGTTCTGGTACGAAGATTGTCACTATGTAAACCCCAATGGCATCTACATGTGGGACACAGTCAATGCCCAAGGAGTCTGCTGGTATCACTGGAAATCAAACTATTACTCAATGAAGGCCATTTCCATGAAGATCCGGACAGCGGTTTAATACATGGTACATCTCAAACAAGGAAACAACCTTTATAATTTCTTAATTTCTTTTTCTTAATCTCTATTAATCATCATTAAAAACTCAGTGGTCAACACATAATGATGAAAACAAGCTGATTTCTTTTTGGCTTAAAGTTCTTTATCAGTTTGTACATATGAATTTAATGTATCGGTAATAAATGTGCATCACTGTGCTTTGACGTGTGATGTCTGATTACACACCTGTCGCTGACCAGAATTTTTAGTGAAGAAAACCCACCCCATCCCCATATAAAATTAGTCAGTCCCATAAATATTATAGTAAATATTAAAATATTCATTTCACTGTAGTCGTAATTTTTTCCATCAGTAGCTAATTTCTAGTCATATTTAGCCTGTTTACCAAGCCTTCAATTGTGTATTGAACTATTAACCTGATGAGCTGATCCTGCCATGTTGCAGCCAAAAAGTATGTTAATTTGTTTTCAGCAGCAGCACCCTTTCCTGAAACACAGTCACGTTAGCAATACAAGTAAAATTAATGGAGTGATTTAATTGAAATATGAGTAGGCTACACAGCTTGACATTACTGTTTTGCTCCATATTACATGAGCAGCACAAGCACGTCAACAAAAGCCAGAACATTGTAGCAGTGAGATAGACTGACAGCTACCTATAATCCAATTTGATGTCAGAGATTTCATTTTAATTGTGTCCTCTAAATGTCAACTCCTGTCAACCCAAGAATGAAATCGCATCAACCGACCTTAATATATGGGACGGACAGAAACTCTAATACTCCCATGTGCCATAAGACTTAATGGTAACTGTACTGATATGTTCCTTTTGTACAATTAAAATCTTATTTACAGTATATATGTGGGATTACTTACAATGAACAAGAACAGTATTTACAACTCTAAGGGGACATCACAGGGGGCACACAGGATTGGACAGCAATCTACTGCAGGACACACACTCAGACACACTATGGCCAATTTCGAGACGACAGTCCACAGTACTGCATGTCTTTAGATTAGATTATGGGAGAAATCTGGAGTAGCTGGAGGAAAGCTACACAACACAAGGAGAACTTGCAAACTCCACAGTTTGTGAATGTGAATTTGGGGTGGGGGGGTGGCTGGTAACTGAACCCCCAGCCCTGATGGTCTGAGTCTACAGGCCTTTTCACTGTGTCGCTGTGCGGCACCTGGAGATCTTTAGGATGCGTCCAAATAAACGTAAAAGGCAATGTAGCTTAAAATGATTCACCCCAGTTCTGTTTAAAGTGATCCCTCAAGTCCTTTAACTAGTCAGAAAAGTGGGGAACTTTGATTCTGGCTGAGAGGTTGTTAAATAGACACTGCAAGTGGAGATGGCAAATTAACAGTGTTTGCAGTGTGGCTCATAATGTTCTCATCTGTCAGATTCACGGCCATGTAATAATTCTACATCATTTACCCAAGAAATAAAGACGACCAAAAAAAGGCAAATCAAATTCCACACTACAAATTCATTATATCATTTCTAAGGCTTGAAGTAAAGCAAAAAAACAAAAAAAAGTATCTTTTGTGCCTGTGGGCAACTTTTCTTTTGTCAGGAGAATTTCCTCACTGATCCACATAGTTCAAATCCCAGGAATAATTTTACAGCAATGTAGGAAAAGGAGATTTAGGGGCTGCAAATCCCGTGGTGGGTGTGGTTACCAAATACTATCAATCCCCGGTTGGTTTAACTCGATGACAATCAATACAACAACCAATAAAAGAGGGACAAAGGGGCTGACATGATGAAGCATTGCATCATAGTATACTTTAATTGTCTATTACAAGGGTAAACAGTGGAAAGATCTGATTGGTTTTACTCGTCGTGGTCAAATAGACCATGTAAAGTAGGTCACCAAACCGATAAAGGACACGGGTCTAGAACTTCCCAGAAGGGGGGTTGAAAGGCTACTTATTGATCTCTCACTACTTTGGGGGGCAAAGGGACTAATCATTTACACACTGAAAGACTGGGAGCCAAGGAGTGCATCCAGTGGCACATTTTTAAATACATTTAAAAAAAAAAAAACGGATCACAACCAACTCCAGATGACGCAGCACTGAATAATCCATGAAGGAAGAATGAAGGTAAGCGAGCTGTACATCAGGAAGTGTCTGTCCGTGATGCCACAAGCCCTGCTGCAGGCTGTCAGGGTAGCAGAAGCTAACTCACAGGACATATGTTCCTCTGTATTGTGAGTCGAAAAACATGAGAATGCAGGGGAACTCGCAGGTTAACAACAATAATCGACCGAAATTCACATCTTCATCATTTTGATATTCAATTAATACAATTTGTAGGGATGCAAAAACCACCATTTGTAAATCAGCGATTCGTCAGTAACAGAGCTGGATTTTTCGCTTTATTTTTCACTTCCTTTGACTTACGCCATCTTTTAACCATTGATAAATTCTCGGTACTCTAACAGATCCTCATATTGATGGTGCTGGTACCAGTGGCAGTCCAGTCCCTCATGTTCCAGCCTCTGGACTGTGCAGACATTTACAACGCTGGCTTTAACATCAGTGGGGTCTACAGGATTTATCTGGCTGGGCCCAGCTCCCCCGTCTACGTTTACTGTGACATGGAAACCGACGGAGGGAAGTGGACGGTGAGGACGCCCCAACGGTGACGTCACATATCGAGTGGGACAAGTGGGACGGTCATACAATAACAATACATCAAGAAGATTAAAAAGTTAGATTCGGTCAGATTACTTTCATAATTGTCCTGCTTTCTTACACATGTGTCAGTCGTCTTGCCTGTTTACTGTGTGTTTAATGTTTAAATGCAGGTGTTCCAGAGAAGGATGGACGGCACTGTCAACTTCTACAGGGGCTGGGATCAGTACAAGAGTGGATTCGGTGATGTAAAGACAGAGTACTGGCTGGGTGAGTCATTCCGATCTGCGTTGAGCTGGGGGGACTGCATAACCACAATAATTTCCTAACTCATGTACATACCATGTAATACGCCTAAAATTAAAGGGATAGAAAAACACTCAAAAAGGGATAGAGTTCAAAGGGTTAACAATGTCCATGGAAGTACGAGACTTGACTGTAAGGCTGTATGAGGAAGAGCATGTATCCCCACAAGCATCTTCCCTGGCTCAGCTTTAGCTTTCACCCGAGCAGCATAGAAACCTTTCAACCAGTCTCAACACCAGGGTCTGACCGTAGGTCTAGAGACCATCCATCTCCTCACTCTGAAGAAGAGATACGAGCTGAGAGTGGACATGGAGGACTTCCAGGGAGCCAAGGTCCATGCCAAATACTCCTCCTTCGCAATTTCTCCTAAAGCGATCAATGCTGAAAGTGACGGATACACACTCCATGTTAGTGGATTCAAAGATGGCGGAGCAGGTAATTCATAACTCCCATTGAAATCTATTAAATCAACTCTACTATCTACATTCTGTCAACCAATTGATTATAATGTGAACCCTCTGACTCTGTCTTACAAGGTTAGATAAGTTATCATCAAGGTCTATATAGTTTTCTTACCACTAAAATATACATCTCACTTTTTATTTATTCCTACAAACTACTTCACTTTGACATGTCACTCACAGTCCTATGTATTAGACACCACACCCTGCAGGTATTATACACCCAGCGTATGACATGTCGACTCATTTCTGTTTTTTTTCCAGGAAATTCCCTAGATTCTCACAACAACCAGAAGTTCTCCACCTTTGATCAAGATCAGGATGCTTTCTCTGGCAACTGTGCACTGGACTATCTGGGAGGATTCTGGTATAACCAGTGTCACACTGCAAACCCAAATGGCATTTACATGTGGGGGGCAGTGGACACCCGTGGAATAACTTGGCATCACTGGAAGTCAAGCCACTACTCTATGAAGACCATCGCTATGAAGATGAGGCCAGTGAATCTCCCCTAAGGAGCACCTGAAATACTCAGGGACTAAAGCTGACACTATCTGTCAAATCAATAGTTTGTACCTATATAAGGATAAATTCCGACTGTAACCTAATACATTTGTATGTGTGTAAATTCTAAAGGCTAAAGTTATCAATATCCATCCATCCATATTCCAACCCGCTTATTGTACTGGGTCGTGGGGGGTCTGGAGCCTATCCCGGAAACAACGGGCACGAGGCAGGGAACAAACCTGGACAGGGGGCCAGCCCATCGCAGGGCAGTTATCAATATAATGATCTTAATTTAGATATTTCCCCTAATGAACAATTCATCCTGGTGTGAGCTGTTTGCTGCACACACAAGCCCCACTTTGCTAAACAGCATGTTTTCCTGGAAAGAGGACACTTCAGATGACATATCTACACCTGCTTTGCAACACCACCAAACCGCTCTGGTTATTTAATCATGTGATTCACATGTTTTAACTCAGATTAAAATACATACAACACTTGCTGGGTTCAGTTCTTTTTTTAGTTTCTCCTGACTGGGTTCCAGTTATGCTACTGGTTTCTTTAGCTAGCTAAAGGATTGCAACATAATCAGAACTCAGTACACCCTAGTACCAACCTGCCCCTAGAGCAATGTTTCTATTTATGTTAATGTAACATACAATATGCATTTCTCTTATAAAATAGATGGGGCTATCATCAATCATTTTCAACAATTCAGAGTTATCTAAGCCAGTTCTAGGTTAGCACTTTATTGATTTTGGACTATATAAGAATGCAGCTATTAGGTTGGACTTACTCTTTGAGAAAAGACTGATTGTACCTTAGATACTAGTTAAAACCATTTGCTGATATTAGAATGTTATAGTAACATTTTACTTGAGCACAAATAATGAGGTATTAAGCTACACCCTGCAAATTAATTTAAACAAGTTGTTGCTTCTATATACAGACAAACTCATCACAGTTAAGATGGACATCACAGTGACATTAACTCTTATCACTTTGGGTCTGGATTTAGGACCTTGTGGATTGATAAAATGGGAATAAACCAGGATGGGGAGACAGTCCATCGCAGAGCATGCACATCATTCATGCCTATGGGGAAATTGGCAACTTCAATTAACCTTAGCATATTTTTGGACTGTGGGGGGAAACCAGAGAACCCAGAGGAAACTTCATGACAAGATGGGGGGATATGTCCAAAGAGCATTCAGTTGAAACATACGTGAATGATGAAGCACAGTCACACCACCCAGCTGTAACCTCACTGGAGCAGGCCTGCCAAACTGTGGGCTCAGTGCATCCTTTGTCCATCCACCCAGCTCTAACCCCACCTGAGCAGGCCTGCCAGTCTGTGAGTGCCTCCTCTGTACATCCGCTCAGAGTACTCTCTGCCCTGTTGGCTGTGCAAATCAGCAGGTCCCAGGCCACTGCATGCATGTCTGTTTGACAACTTGTTTCAATTAATGTGCACAAGGGTGTATTGCTTATGTATTAATTAACGACAAACTAAGTGTTACGTACATGCTGATCTCAAGTCTGGTCATCATTAATGAATCGTGATGCATCTTTTATCTCAAGCAGATACTATATTTGTTACTGAATCTGTTAATTCTGAGAACTGTTAAGAACTACTGAACGAATAATAGAGATACGCCTGGCCCCCTTACATGCTTTAATGCAGCTTAAATATTCCGCTATCAGCAGAGGAACAGAAGGCCAGAGAAAGAAATCATAAAACCTTAAAGTTCTCCATGACCACTTATCCACTGGAGGGATACAGCCAGTTTGGAGCCTGTTCCAAAGAGCACTGGGCAGGTTTACACCCTAGACAGTATGCCAGTCCATCAATGACCAACTTATAGACAGCTAACTGTATTTCTCCAGACACAAGTATTCATTGCATTTAACAAGTAAGTGAGGAATCTCATGGAACAAAGTGGGATGCAAACCACCGACCCTGGAAGCAAGAGCCATCAGTACCACCCAGTGATACCCTTGAGCCATCATTCCATCCCTACAAGGCACATTTTATTCTAAGACAAAGGATCTGCTAATATGCTAATGTAGCACCTCATGGTTAGGCTAACCACAAGCTGGTTGTATTGGCACACGGGCTCCCAAAGTGTCTGCTTCAGCAGACGTGCCATCTGGCCTGACAGCCCCCTAAATCCTGGTGACTGTTTCAGCTGCAGACTTGGATGTTTGGCTTGCTTTCCTGTCAATGACACTGAGTGATCCCATTGGCAGGGGCAGAAAGAGCCTGCCTGATACAAACCATTCACTCACAGGCAAGGGCAACACAAGCTGCCTTTACTGGCTGGAATGATGTTTTATCTGAGAGGGAAGGTGTCCTTTGGAGACCAAGCACTGCACTTACCATGTGCCAAGTTTTGTCATTTGGCCACTGCGTTGATATATCCATCCATCTATTTTCTGTAACTGTCAATCCTATTCAGGGTTGTTGTGGGTTGATATGATAGCATTTAAATATTAGATGACAAGACCACTGCTTAATAAAGGGTCAGCCTGATTTTATCACCATATCTGGACATAAATTAGATTAAACATAAAGATTAAAGACAATATTTTGAAGTGAAACATTCTCACTTGCGTTTTCCCATTCCATTGGACCATTCACTTCTTTGATGGATAGAGGGATGCACTGGTCACCCTACCCTGGTCATGGGACACATGGCTGCTACTGGGATGGAAAACCTTCCCTCTATCAGTTCAACTTTCATCGTCCTGTTTTCTCCTGATTTTAATGGCTCTGCATAGTAGAAGTCCTTGAATATTAGATATGACTGCATAATATAACCATATGGTTTTAACTGAAATATATTCATTATACCTTCCACTCTGCTGAAACTATAGTACAGGGACATCTACCTCAGTGCATCTAAAGCTAAAACCTGTCTGCTGAAGATGATCGGCTTCTTTCATCACCATGGGGCACCAGATACTGTAACAGACATACCAGATGTGACCAAGGCTGCTAGGAACCTGAAGGGATAGGGTGTCCCATCCAAGCCCCCCCCCCCCCCCCCCCCAGGAAGTGTGGAGCATCATTGATGTTCAGTTGTGATAACAGATTAGTTTCTCCATCTGCAAATGACCATTTTTCGATCCACTTTCAATAATCCAATGCAGGGCCCTGCCTAGAACTCGGACAAAAGGTCCACTCGCGACAGAATTCTGATCCTACACAAAGCACGAGGCAAGAAACACCCTGAATGGGATTTCAATCCAGAACAAGGCACACACACTGCAGTGTAATTTACAGATAACAATAATCTCTTCCAAACTCCATTTATAGAATCACTTACTAAACAAACAAGAATAGAAAGATCATCCATATGTTTCAAATTATGTTCTAACCTTGCCCAGTACGATAATGGATGCCAGAGCACAGAATAGGACAGGTCTGGGGTCAAACCCACCCTGACTAACTAACCTGCAGTGGTGGCCTAATGGTCTGAGACACACACTTGTAATTGGAAGATTGCTGGTTTGAATCCCTGACCAGCAAAGTACCACTGAAGTTCCCTGAGCACAATACTGTTCCCTAGCTGCTGAATTAGCTGCCCCCTGCTATGTCATGATGTGACATATGGGTGAAATACAGAGGTGTGTTAACAATGACAACTCATGACTTTCCTCTTTCCATGCAATACAAAAAAAAATCATTCCATTTAAGGTTATACCCAATGAAAAACAGCATTAAGCAGAAGACCAACCACTTGACCTTTGGAGATAAAATATACCAATAACAATCACAGTGAGCCAGATTATTCCCACAGATGCAGCTTGTTATGTGCTTTTTTAAGCTTGTAATTCAGCTGTACTTACTTAAACACAAATAGTCATAACCTTTGAATAACATGAATGATACCAGGAAACTATGATGGATATTGCTCTCACAATTCCCCATTTGTGAGCAGTGAACTCTGGAATTACTCTGGAGAAGCTCTTTATACTCACACTCCAAATGAAAACAACTAGTGACCACAAGCCACTATATGCCTCATGACTGGACCCCCTGATGGGGTTATAAATCACGTACCCCTGAAGGAGATGGACGGGTGTGGCGTCAACGATTCTACCTTTTATTAGAGATCAATCTCACCTGGATAAGAGAGCTTTATTTTTAAACCTTCAGACAGGCTTTCGTTCCCTCATCGCAGTGTGAAGGGAGCAGTAGAATGAAAGGTACTACGATGCGGAGCCCTCGTTATGGTTATAGCGTAAACCGATGGTTTCACCCCCAGGAAGAAGAAGTTAGATGTCAGTAAGCAAGCCTGTGCCTGACAGATTTGCTCTCTGGTTCCCTCTCCTGAGTTCTGTTTATATAACCTGCTTTATATTCCCACGTTTATGTTTCTGTAGGCTCTACCCTGCTCCTGTCCCATATCATAGTAAACTGCAAGTGCAACTCCCCCAACCAACCGGTCTAAACTCAAAGAAAAACTAAAAATTGCTGAAATCATGTCGCTAATACTATATAAAAAGTGTCCTTTTGTTTGGTGCGATTGCAATAGGTACCAGCATTTAACCAGCTCCTCTAGTGAGCAAGTTACCAAAGAGGATAATCTGGAAAACCACCGACAACAAAGATGAGATGAAAATGTAATATTCAGACCTACACATTGCTATAGGCTGGCAACAATAAAACCTGCAAAATGTCAATAAGCACTATTTTTGTTTGGGAAACATATATCATGTGTAGGAAAGCATTCTGTCACGAGCGCGCCACCTGCCCTGTCTTATTCCTGTGAGGGCCAGTAGATGGCGCTGCTGGTCCTCCTGCACCGTCTTTCCTTGCCTGGCCTGTAGTTTTAACAGTCTATGCCTGTCCCTCATTACCCGCCTGATAGTCTTGTATTTACAGTGGTACCTCACTTCTCAAACTCATTAGAACTCGAATTTCTTAAAAGTGGAACCAACCAGTTCGAAAAAAAATTACCTAGAGCTTGATCTGAATCTCAGAATTCAAACCGTGAACGCCGACCTAAGATAACTTGTACGTGCGGGGAAATGAGTCACGCGGCACGTCTCTCATAGGAAGCAAAGGGTAATGCTCAGCCTTGCATTCGCTGTGATAGAATCATGCATGTTTACACTAGCTGAAAACATATATTTAGACAGTAAAAATTCATTTAGACAATGATAGACAGTAACAGTAATTATTATAATAAAATACATTTAAAAATAAAGATTTCTTATTAATTATTTTAATATTAATAATAAACCATTAATACATTTAATTATAATAATATTGTCGTGCTGAGCGGGGACGGAACGGAGACAAAGACGCAGACGTCAGGGTGTCGGGGAATATGGGGTTTAATTACAGGTAAGACAGGCAAAATGCAGACGGACAATACAGTGACCGGACTGGGGAAACAAACTGATGACAAGAACCAGAAACAGCTGATCACACGGGGATTCCACACGGGGTTAACGAGGGGGCTTGGCACACGGGAGGAGCAGACGATCGGGGCAGGACACATTTTTTTTTTTAACTTTACACATTGTTTGGATACATTTATTTTCTTACTTTACAAATTACTGTTTTGATAAATGTGCTTAGATGTGTTTAGTAAAATATATGCTCTTGTTTTATCCAGTTCATTTTGTGTTTAAATGCTAAAAAAAACATGTTTAGGTGTAAGTTTTTGGGGCCAGGAACCAATTAATTGGTTTTCCATTATTTCTTATGGGGAAAATTCGATCTGAACTCAAACTTTTTAGGATTCGATCCTGAGTTCTGAACGGATTAAGTTCGAGTTCTGAGGTACCACTGTAAATGCCTCCCTGTCCTGTGTTCCCCACTCCGGTCATTATCCACTGCTACTGTTGGCTGTCGTCTGTCGGTTACTTGTCTATACCCCTAATAAAGAGCTGGGTCCCTTCTTGCTGTCCTCACCTACCGACATAACACATTCCTTTCAATTTTTATTGAATTATGTAAATTACATCAATTTAAAACAGACACGTTCTTTAAGAATTGAAATGCAAATTCAATTTTAAAAAATCGGTGCTTGTCAGTTAAGGACTGATTAGGAATTTCCTGTATGCATGTCATAGTCTTCGAAAGCTCACCTTCCTGCCTTCGCTGTTGTCCGCGCTGACGTAGGAGAGCTTCCGTCGCACGTAGAAGAGCATGTCGTCCTGCCGGGGTGCCCACTTCTCCATGAAATAGGTGGAGAACATCCATGTCCAGAACACAATCCTGTCATCCTTAAAACACACTGTAAAAGAAACCACAGCAGTGCAGCCTGGGTCAGACACAGCTTCATCTGGCCTACAGAGATTATTCATTATTCGCAGGGGATTTTTGCCCACCCCCATCTTGGTCTCCATGAGACACACATATACAGGTGAGCTTGGGGGTCACAGCACAGGCTTGGCCAGCATCTAGTACCCATGGAGCACTTGAGGTTAAGGGTCTTGCTCGAGAACCCAACAGAGACCTGTTGGCCATGGGATTTGAACCAGCGATCTTCTGATCTTGGCCACAGAGTCCTAACCAGCAGGGCCTCACACTTGCCCCCATGGGAGCTAGTAGAGGATTGAGCAGTACAAGTCCAGCCACCCTCCAGTGACTTATCTGTGGTCAGAGTGGGACCTTGTTCTGTCCCAGGAAGCACATGGCACATGACCAATCCATCAAAGGTCCCACACACCGTCCTACAAAGAATCATACACAAGGTGTAACTTAGAGACGTCAGTTAGCTCAACTGCATGTCTTGGATCAGGGGTCACCCCCTCACAATCAAATTTGCCAGAGTGGGGGAGCACAATGTCTATGTTTAGAAATGTCTAGGGTCTAGAACTGCCTATGTCTTGGGTTGTGGAAGGAGATCGGAGTACCAGAAAGAAACCCACACAATACAGAAAGAACATCCACACACAGGACAGAAGGAGGCGTGAGGCAACAGTGCAACTTACTGGGCCACCTTGCTACAACATTTTAGTGTATATCTGTTCATTAGAGCAGTTTATAAGGACTGTTGCTCATATAGGAAGTAACCATTCACCTTCTGGAAATGGTTCACATGAGAGTCTATCCAGTGAATCAGCTGCGGGTGACTCACAGTCCGGACTTATTTCAGCATAATGCAGGTTCTTCCACAAGTCGCGGCATAAAAAGGATGCAAGAATCCCTTTACTGCATGATCAGTGTACAAACGCTACAGAGTCTTTCATGCACGGACCTCGAGGCTCAGTCCTAAGAGCTATAAACGCGCTCAATCAGCTCCTCAAGTGCCCCTGGTAGAACCTCGCTGTCAACCTTGCACTATAACATTGCACAACCTGAGCCATTTTGTACATGTATATGTACAGTTTATTTATGTCTTCATTTTGTATATTTTTACTGTTTTTATTGAGTACTACATGTATGATTTGCCCATTGAATCTCATTGTACTTTGTTCAATGACAATAAAGTAATTAAATTGAATTCACTTTGGGTTTCAAATTCACCTGCTGCCAAGCACCAGCATACAGAACTAGGCCCTAATGGAGATGAAGGCACCTTAATACTGTACTTTGCAGAAATTCTCATATATCTCCATAAGTTTTATATCAGCTTTGTTCCCTGGTGAATAACAGTTTTTATGATTTTCTGATTTTTTACTCCCAGAAGGCTGAACACCACAGGCGTGTGAGGCGTCTGGCAGAGAAACCGTCCGAAGGGAGTTCCGTCCTGCTCGCCCGCTGGAACCAGAGGCTCGGGCTCACGCTCTAGCTCGGTTGCTAGGCAACCATGTCACTGTGTTGCAGGGGTTCTGGGTCTTTTGTGACAGGAGCTGAGGTTCTGCACTGCAGGTGAACACAGAGGTGGGGATGAGACTGGGGGGGAGACATTCTGTAAACACAAGTCCTCTGTGACTGGGAAGGACAACACCAAACCCAAACCCAGGGGTGGGCAATCTTACCCGCAAAGGGCCGGTGTGTATGCAGGTTTTTGGGATAACCTGTAGGTCAGCTGTTCAAACCCAGGTGTGAGGAATCTTCAGCCAATCAGTCCTCTAATTAGTAATCTAATTAGGGAGTTGCAGCGAAAACCCGCATACACACCGGCCCTTTGTGGATAAGATTGCCCACCCCTGCCCAAACCCAAACAGCTAATAAATTAATATGAAAGTATTAAAGCAATCTTAAAGTAGGGCTTCCCTTCTCCCTACAGTGTTCATGATGCCCTTTACAAAAAGCTCACACATAACACGTAGTACACTGATCTATCCCTCCATTCATATATTTATCCATGTGATATGTCAATCAATTTATCCTGGGCAGGGTCGTGGGGATTCACACTGATATAGTGCTCACAGAAAGTCTTGGGATGCTTACTTACTTTGGAAAGAATGTTCCAAATTTATTGATTGATGTTTCACATATCTTCACATACCGTACCTTAACATACTGTACCACTTGTTATGTTAAAACATAACAAGTGTTAACCCTCACCAGGATACTGGAGGGCTCATGAGAGTTTGCCCAACCAGTATACATGTGTTTTGTGGACTTGGAAAAGGAATACGACTGTGTCCCTTGAGGCAGTCCTGTAGGGGGTGCTCTAAGAGTATGGGGTACGGGGTCTGTTTTTGCGGGCCATCAGATCCCTGTACAAATGAGTTTGATTGGAGGAAGTGGCTGGTGAGAGGAAGGTCTGGGCATCCCTTCATGATCTGGCCCCGGATAAGCGGCGTAAAATGGATGGATGGATGGATGGATGAATGCGTGTTAAAACAGACATTAGAAACTAGTAGGAAGTAATATGATACAATATAAAAAATAGAAATGCATGACATATCAGTTAACATATCAGTATCAGCAACGATAAAAATTGGGTGACATACTGACATCGATAAAAATCAAGATATGGATATTGGAGTGATGTGTCAATCTTTGATCGATATTCTCGGCTGATATTTAAAGTTTATCTATAATAAAAGCTGGCAAAGGTAAAGACATACTACTAAACTAATGGAGATGATTGCATTGGTCGTTCAGCCATTTTTTATTGGCTCATTCACCACATAGAAGTAAGGTTACCATGTTCAACCTGAAAGGGGAGGATCAATCGTGAGGTTTGAAAATACAGTACAAATTGCATCCAGTATTTATTCAAAATGGGGCACAGCATTTTATTTTAAAGTTCAGAACAATCCTGTAATATACAGGATAGGTGGAAACTCTACTTAGAAGAGGTCTCAATGTACCAGCCCATGAGACATTATTTATACGGCCTACATGATAGTTTATTAAATGTGGCTATCAGATCGATTTTTCGTTTTCCACAGAATAAAAAATGGCGTTTCGCTAATGAGTGCTGCCCCACCACCAACTCCACTCAGCATGTGGCTCAGAGATTAGCTGGTTATTGGCATCGGTATTGGCATTGCTATCGGTCGATACTAGACAAAAAAATGTCAATATTGGTCAAAATTTCATTATCGGTGTATCACTAAAAACAATATAGCATAACATCCTATATGACACTACTGCCACTGTCACATCACACCTGCACGGTTGGGAGCTCAACTCCAGTAAATATGAATCAAAGACTAGTGAAATCTGGAATATTCTTCTGTATAGCCAGAAGGGTTTGCCTGCCTAGGTGGGTAACAGCAGTATCTCTATAGTTCTTGAAAACAAAGTAAACAGAAAATAAAACTCTCTACAGCACCCTGCATGCCCGTCTAATTGAAAATAAATGAAGTCTTTTGATGAAACTAAATTTCCTGGTATTCTTTAAAAAAAAAGTCTCATTGGAGTTTGCACATAAATTTCTCTTTTGTTTTCCTCAAAAACAAATACAATACTCTTCAGTTGAGACATGTCACAGCAAATAAAACTGATTACTTTGGGCACTGGTGCCAAACTACAATATCAACCAGAAAATAAATAAACATAAAGCTCATACCAAATCGCCATAATCTACAGCAGGTCTCCGGTAGGTTCGCTATGAAGAAATGCAGCTGTTGATTGTGCGACCACCCCTTTTGTGGGGGGAGGGTTCCCCTCATCAGATGTCTCACAATCGAAGGGTTGTGGTTACGGTTACAAAGGAGTGTTTCACGCTTTTAAATTTTTATCAACATACTGTAACAATCATCATGCTACCTCCCCGTTGGTGTCTTTCCATAAAGACCCCCACTCTGGGAACCCCTGATGTTAGGTACTAAACATAACTTGTGTTGGTCCGTTTCCTATGCACCCCTATTCTTCTTTTTCGGGGCCTCTGAGATTCAGGCAGGCCAGGGTTGCCAAGTCTGCTCGTAAGCTGGGGTTGCCAGGTTTGCACCACGGGCCATATGACTGAATAAAACACGACGTGTGTCTGAAGGCCCTGTTAGTGCAGCTTTGTCGAACGGTCCCTTTTCACCGCCAGTCTAATGGGGAAATGTAGGTGCTTTAAAAACGAGGAAGTCCCTGTGATTTCTCTACAGTGAAACAGAGACGATTCACTGGCTCTATAACATTTCAAAGACACTCAGTTTCGTAAAATTACTGCGTTATCATTGCAATATGTTTTGGTAACTTCAGTTTCATGGTATATCTATTCAAAAATATTCCACTCCAGCTCTTGAAAGTACAGTAAAAATACTTTTAAATATGAAGAGAGAAAATTGAATTTAAATGTCAAATGTCAAGCCATTTAAAATATTTATACAATATAGCATTTCTTAGAAAGGTTAAGCAAAACGTAATGATAATGGGCAGAATGGAAAGTGAACAGGATGACTTGTGATGTCAGTTTAGCTGGGTTAACCAGGAGAGTAATCATGCAATGGTAACAAGAAGAATGGAAAGCAAACAGTATGGTTTGTGACAGCAAGTTAGCTAGGTTAAACAGGGTAATAAGGGTGCAATCATAATGGGCATGACGGAAAGTCACATTTGCCAGGTTAGCAATGATGTAATACCAAAAAATCTGCCCAGGAAAAGAAAAATGCCTGTAACACTGGTTTAGATGGGTTAACCACATTAGGCGGGATGACCAGGCTTCACCTAGACAGAGCGTGGAGCTAGACCCTCCATGAGATATGAAGGTCAACTGAGTCTCCCAGTACACAGCAGATTCCAAATCCATTAGTATACTCAACAAGGTGATAGAGAATATTCAATTACTCATTTATAATAGATTAAATAGATTAACTTGTTATTTTTAAAGTCACTATTTTAACTCATATATTGTTCCTACTAGTACAGAGCAATTTCTTTGATAAAGTCTCCGATTTTGCCCAGTCATTGTAGGTCTATGTCTACCTGCTGTGGCTTCACGAAGTTTAAAATATGCAGAATTTACACTTCAAAAACGAAGAGAAATTTTTAAAAGTAAGTAACTACACCCTCCACCCTCAAACCCCAACATGGACAGTCAGATGTCACTGTGTGGTGGCTTTGTGTATCTGCCCCCGTCAGTAGGAGAACTGGCTGAACGAGAATGGCCAGACTTCGATACACATGGTTGTGAACCAGACGGCCAAGTTCACATGAAATCCTCCATATGAGCACTGCCTCATTTCAGGTTCAAGACTGAATGTGGCCAAGACCTTAAGGGCAATGTCAGGAGATTCACTTACATTTAGAAGACATTTAGATATGATGCTTTAATGCTGGCATGACATCAGACCCGAGTTTCTGAGAAATATGACGAAGAGATCATTGGTCAGAAGAGGCTGGACCAAATGTAGAAAAGCAGCCGGGTGACTCAGACCCAACATGACTCACCTTAAATAGGTTTCTGAAAAAAATCAACTGCACATGTACTTCACCACCTGAAAGCATACAGCAGATTTACGTATTCACAGCCAAGGGGGGGGGGGGGGGGGGGGGGGGGCACAGCGAAATAATCTATAGTATAAATTAAAATGAGAAGACCGTTGGCTGATGCTTTTATGTGTAGATTATTAACCTCCCTGAGAACCACCCTGGAGGAATAATCACCCTTTCTATTCTACACATCTCTTAAATAAACTATTAGCTATTACAGTATGTGTATCTCAATGGCGTCGATAAGACCTGTCAATGTTTAGCATTCATATTGTCTTTCTTCATACAAAGACTCATTTTAGAGGTTCCATTAAAATAATGTACTTTGGAAAGAAACACATTCTTAGTAATGGAATAATAGAATATTAAGTAACGTTTAAACGATTCTGTAATTGATCACAAATTGCCTTAATTTGCACCTTTTCTCTCTGACACACCATGATTGCAATGACAGTATCATTTACACCCCTACATTCATTATTAGCTCTTGGACTGATTTTGCATGTCAACAAGATTAGCCAGTGTTTTCATTTTCAAACGTTAGACCTTTATAAACCCAGTGAGACTTACATCATCATTCAGTGACAGCTAAATAATTGAAATGTTCTATATTTCAGGAGGAACAAATTAAGCCAAATTAAATACTGGGGAGCACCCCGACCCCCACCCCCCCTGGTTCCTATACCCCTGCATCATTACATCTACACTTAATTTCCTTATCAGGCAGCAAATGAAATGACATGCATATTGTTATGTACGAGTGGATGATTTTAAAAATCCTTTAATTAACACATAGCATGCCTAACATTATTGCATGAAACCTCTTTAATGTGAATATATTTTCAAGACATTCATATAATATACAGTTTTAACATTTTTGCATTAAAATGTATGTGTATTAAAATTGATATTTAATTTAAACAAAATAATAATAATTTATTAGCCATAATTTTATGTTTGAAACCTTTAAATTGTTGCTCCCTTATAGGTGTCTGAGAAGAAAGCATCTATGCTATGTGTCTATACTGCAACCTAGTTTATACAGATTGTACGCTGATTGTACAGACTGTGTGTGTGACACAGGCAGCCCTGGAGATGTGCAGTGCACAGGCTGTGTGTGAGACAGGCAGCCTCAGAGATATGCAGTGTACCAGTGGTGTGTGTGACACTGGTAGCCTTGGAACTGAGCAGTATTCCGGCTGTGTGTGTGAGTCAGGTACTATAGCCCTGAAGATCTGCAGTATACAGGCTCTGTGTGTGAGACATCATCCCAGGAGATGTGCAGTGCACAGTCTGTGTGTGAGACAGCAGCCTTGGAGATGTGCAGTGTACCAGCTGTGTATTTGATACAGGCAGCCCTAGAAATGTGCAGTGTACAGGCTGTGTGTGTGTGTATAATGTTTATATTACATTGTGGGGACCAAATTAACCTGTTTTTTTACATTGTGAGGACCAGTTTCCAGGTCCCTACAAAGATCTGTTAATGCAAACAAAAAACTAAAAATGCTAAAACACTTGTATTTTGTCTGATTACTTATGGTTAAGGTTAGGGCTGAGTCGGGGATAAGGTCGTCATGTTTGGATTAAAGTTTTCCTCGTAAAAATGAATGGAGAGTCCCCACAAAGATAGAATTATAAAGCCTATGTGTGTGACAATGTGAGGGCTCAGTGTCTGTGCATATATGCCCTGGAGATTAGTTTGAGAATCAATTTCCAAGCCATCTTCCAGCAGCAACACCTCATCCTCAATGCACACTACCCAGGCTCACTGCACCCACTGAGAATATCAGCCTAAATCGAGCAGACTCATTAGGACAAGCTCATTACTTTCCGGCCACGCCAGGTGACACTGCCCAGGCTGACAGCAGCTTCATCAGCACAACCATACGCCCATAGCACCCTGAGCCACGGGGGCTGAGCAATGTGTCTCTGTGATGCAGCAACCATAATTACATTGATTGTAAGTGTCTTATAGATCAGTGTTTTTTAACCAAGGTCCTCTATGTAGACCCTGTGTTACGGCGGGACATGAAGAAGGAGGGAAGATCCACGTAGCAGCTCTCAGCAGTGCACCAAGCACACCATGACAGGATTTATTATAACAAAATCACTTTGGGGAATAAAACTCAAAATATCCAACAGAGTTGAGGGTGATCTCCTGCCAGCCTCAAACACATGTCTGTAGGAGAGGGTCAGTTCTTTGCCATACACTCAGCCTTTTCAGCCAGACGGCAGCCCAGGGAGCAGCAGAACACACGAGTAACTAAGGGGCTACAAGACTGAGGAGGCAACAGGATGATCAGTGACACCTGCTGGCCAAATGGGAAAACAAGACAGAACAGAAAAGAGCAAGGACGGGTCCTGACACCGTGTCACCTGGTTTTCAGTCCATGTGATCTTTGAATTCATCAGGCTGGATTTATATGTAATAAAACTAGTGCTGTCAAACGATTAAAATTTTTTATCAGATTAATCACAGGGTTGCTGTGGATTAATTTCGATTAATCACGATTAAAATTCATTCATTTTTAATCTATATTAATCACATTTCATTTTGCATGAGCAAACAGACTCAAGAAAAAAGGGAATATATATGCACTTAACATGTTTATTGAACATCTTGAACACGAGTCGGATGCATTCCATATGCTACAGAAGTGCAATACCATGGACCCATATCAAAAAGCAAGATTTTTTGCTTAGCCGGACAACTTGTCGGATTTAGGGTACCTCAGTTTAAATGGTCTTTATCTTCGTTCACTTACAGTTAGCCCGAACTACCGTAAATCCGAGAAATAATCCGACTAATCATGAAATCCAATTCTAGCCCGGTTAATTGCCATTGTTAGCAATATCAGTTGATAACACATTACGTGCGGTGCTTTACGTATAAAACTCCGTAGCAACACGTCCACAGATAAGTTGGACGGTATAGTGTGTGCGACCGATTTAATGAGCCACAAATGAGAAGCAGTGCTCAAACAGGGTAAAACTACAACTTTCCCTTCTGTAGATAAAGGGCGCAGCCATCTTGGATTCTGAACTCGGGATCCTCTGTGCTGCTCCGAGATATTTCTCGGCTCTCTGAGAAACGGGAGCGCGCATGTCGTCACTTCCGGCTTCGAAACTCTGGATTCCGACTTGGAATACAAGTTCTGAGGGCAAATGGAACACACCAAAACTGCCCGAAATGGGTTGACAGAGACATTTCAGGGATTTTGAGTCATTCTGCGCTGCAGATGGGTTAATTGCGTTAAAAATTTTAATCAGATTAATCATGATGATGGATTAATCTGCGTTAACCCGTTAATTTTGACAGCCCTAAATAAAACACATTGCTGTTGGACATGGTTAGCAAAACTAAAATCCAGTTACAATAATTTTTGCAAATAAAATGCCTTCCTTTTGTGTGATAATTGTAGTCAAAACATATTTGGCATCTTATTTAATCAAGTTAATTGTGGAAGAGTTATAAATAATCAGTGATTGATGAAAAAAAAAACAATTAACAATGAAGCAAAACTGAAAATATTTAGAAACATCTGGTTATTTTTCACTTTTATAATTAACCTAACAAAAAAAGCAGTTTAGTGCAAAATTAATGTGAGTATTCAGACAGTGCATTTGATTTAACATGAATTTAATTAAAATGTGAGTGATTTGTCTCAGTCAAGCCTATTTAATTAAGAGCTCAGCAGACAATAATCCAGCATCCACATTGTGTTGTGAGGACCAGGTCTGGGAAACCGTTACAAAATGTGCAGCCCGAGCTCTGCAGCTTAGTATCACCAAACACCAATCAGATGAAGGGTACCCACGTACCCGCTTCCTATTGGTTCACAGAAATGAGAAGGGCACTCTGAAAAAGGTTAATTTCTCTAACAATGAAGACATGGCTACATCTTTCCACACAGATCACTCCCTTAGGGTATTATAAAACGCATGAAACCAAGAACAGAAATGTTCAGGCTGTTTGTTTGCAACAGTGAACCTCCACATTGTTTTTCTTAACTGAAAGTGACATTTACAACTAGGTTCACTTAAGAAAATAGTGATTATGAAGACAACGCAGTTCTCTTACTAAAAACAGCCAAATTGCTGGTCTGGTCAGACTAATATACTGCTGAGCAATGTCCTTAAGGACAAATTCACTATCAAAATATACATGTATCTCTGAATGGCTGATGATGTTCAATTTATAAATGCAGAAAGTTGGATAGTGACCACAAAAGCATGCATTAAAACACTTCCTGAGTTCCTCTCACTTCTAAGTGCTGTAAGACCATAGATCCTGCAGGAATAAAGCAGGATTTTCCTATCGGCAGGCTGTACCCAGCAATTGAATTTTGAATATGTGCATTGGGTTTTATAATCAATGCTAACCCGGTGCCAAGGCTAGCACTGTACCAGCAGCTGGTCGCACGCACTAAAATTTCTGATCTGTTCTCCTGCAATATGACAGTTACTCCACATGAACAGCTGGCATACAGTGTGAAACTGAAACAACTGGAAGGGATTTTTTCCTTCTAGTATACCAAACACGAGACGATAGTATAACCTACCAAACACACTGCAATAGTGCACCAGGCACACTGTGACAGTCAACCCAGCACATCAAGACAGTATACCAAGCACGCTGTGAAGTGGCAGAAACAAAGTTTGTTTTTTTTCAGTAACCTGCTCCTGTTTCTTATTTTGTTTCACCACTTTGAAAATGCTGGGATGCTTATCTAACTTGTGCCTTCCAAATGATTCAAGGAGCAGATTCAGATGAACTAACCAAAATATTCATTTTAAATAAACACCACAACAGAATGCAAAATGTGTATATGCATTCTGAGAGTGCTCATTTTAGCTGTGTTTGTCAGGGACACTGCCAACCCATGACAAGTTAATAATGGTAGGGACTGGCACCAGTATTCCTCATGGCCTTGGGTAGGAACATCTTTAATTGCCTTTTTCCTTCTCAACCTACAAGGGGCACACATATTCACACACCATGAATGCACGTGACTCAAAATAGGCCTAAACTAATACTAATGTGAATGTGACAGTGCACCAAGCACACAATGATAGTGTACCAAGCATGCCACGATTGTGTACCAAGCACACGATGATAGTGTACCAAATGCACCATGATAGTGTACCAAATGCACCATGATGGAGTACCAAGCATGCCACAATTGTGCACCAAGTGCACCATGATAGTGTACCAAGCACACCAAAATTGTGTAACAAGCACACCATGATAGTGTACCAAGCATGCCCGATTACAGGTATGTACCAAGCACGCCATGAGTTGCTGAACATGCCACACCATGACAGTGTACTAAACACATTGTGATAGTGAATGCAGCATACCATTATAGTGCACCAAACATACAGAGATAGTATACCAAACTCATTATAATAGTTAATGCAGCACCACATGATAGTGTACCAAGCATGTGGCTACAGTGCACCAAGCACTCCGTGATAGTGTGCTAAACACACAGTGATAGTGTACCAAGCACATGGTGACAGTGTACTAAGCACACAGTGATAGTGTATCAAGGCTTGGTGATAGTGTACCAAGCACTCTGTGATAATGTGGCAAGCACGGTGTGATAGTGTACAAGCACGCTGTGATAGTATACCAAGCACACTGTGATAGTATACCAAGCATGCTATGATAGTATACCAAGCACACTGTGATAGTATACAAAGCATGCTGTGATAGTATACCAAGCACTCTGTGATAGTATACCAAGCACGCTGTGATAGTATACCAAGCACTCTGTGATAGTGTACCAAGCACGCTGTCATATTGCAGGCAGCATCAAATCAATCAGATGAATTAATAATAGGCACATCCATGCTTTGCTAATTTGGCTGGTATTGCACTGTCTAACAGGATGGGGGCGGCATATGAAGATGAAACATAATGCAGGGTGTTACAGAGCAGGCAGCCCTGCGGGAGGCATTTCTCGGGATGCAAACATTTGCCCAGACTACTGAGTCACTTCCCGGGATGCGGAGCCTCATGGCCAGACCGGTGGAGGGGAGACTCAAGGAGCAGCAAAGAAGAGGAAAGAAAGACATCTTACTATCCATTTATCCATCCATCCATCCATCCATCCTCCAACTACTGTTCCTGATCATGGTCACGAAGATGGGATTCCAGTAAAATTAATATTAACATTACAATAAACCAAGCTTCCAGGGGCAGCACTGAACAAAGAAAACAATTAGGAAGGGAATGGTAGCGCTGATGCTATAGAGCCAAGCCACGAGTAACTTTCAATGGAGCTGTTCCTATTCCCTGGCAGGACGGAATAAGCACTATAGTAGGAGCAGTAGGAGACTGTATGCGAGCCAGTCCCCCCCCCCCCCCCCCCTTCCACCCTGCAGACTCAAACCCTCAGGAGAACCTGACACTCTGTTCAGCAGCAGGATCCAAGGTGAGTTGTCTTTGTATCGATTTAATTTTTGGCTGGTCGGGTGCTAAACTCACTCATTCACTTACCTTCTTCCTAGTTCCCAATCCCATAAAAGGACATAAATGTGTGATAGCTCACTCCCCAGGAATCACACTGGTGCCCCATGGCCTTAGATTGGCTTTGTTTTCGCTGTGCTCTCTCTCATTTCCCAAGTTCCTGTTACCTCCCCCAAACCCCCTTGAGAGAGGGATCTATCCATAGCCCTGCATGAAGCAAGACATACAGTCATGTTAGTAACTCATCCAACCATGTTCCATAACTGGCTATCGCGTACAAGGTCACGGGGGGACCCAGAGCCTATGCCAGGTCACCCTGGATAGGTAGCCAATCCACTGCAGGGTACATGCTCACAGCCATAACCAATAAGGGCAAACTGAAGATGCCTGTTCCCCAGTCCACATGTCTTTGGACAGCATTACGAAACTGGAGTATCCAGATAAGCACAGCACCACATGGGGAGAACATTCCCACACGTGGAGAGCAGGCTGGGATTTGAACTGAGCCACAGGACCGTTCAATTAGTAATGAATGATTTACATATTACATCTAATCCAGCAATTGACACCAAATCCTGCATGCACCTGGACAGAACGTGAGACCTGTTAAACTAACACTTCAACAGCACCACCCATGTTGACTCACTGCATCCGCTAATTCGACACACTTTCCTACACTCCTCCCTGGCTACCATGAAGGTAGGGAGGGTCCTCACCAAGCAAGAGACCTTTTTGGTGGTTCCACCCAACCCATCATGGATCCTATGACATCACACCCCACACCAGCCCTGAGTGTTCCTGACCCATTTTCCAGAGCCCAGTGAACAATGAAGACTTCAATAAAAACAGCAGTATGCCCAGTTATGACTCATGAATATATGCATTTACAATGCAGGTCAAAATGACAGCCTCGTAATTACTGATTGGGTTTTACAAAGACTGTGAATATAATGAGAAATTAGTCAGCAGAAAATGTGCCACTGTTGACCCAGGAAAATATGTTACGTACGTCTCTCCCCTGCTAAGAAGCTGGCTTATAATTCATATCAAAAAGTTCTTATTTCACATATTGCACATGTTATCCATGAATGCCATTGGAGTAAAACAAAAGAAAAATGGCTGCACACCATGACGCCTGCCTCTTGGGATGTACCATGTGGCCGAGAGCCAGAGGGGCTGCTCCACTCTACCACCACCAGACAGTTATCCTGTGGGCAGTTTGGCTAACGAGCTAATGTGCAGGCTATTAAAATGGCCAAATATGTGTAATATGTTTAGAAACAGAGAAGAGGGTAGACCGGGCTTTTCTGATTCTTGTCTGTGACCTGGAAATGGCATTTTGTTTGCCCCAGTTTGTTGAGCACATGAAGAATATAAATTATGACACTAACTCCTGCACCGCCTCCCTCCCCAAGCGGTGACATGGCACAATCCTCTGTTTGACCTTTGGATGAATGAGGATGCGTCTGTTCATACAGACAGCTCAACCTGACAGGTTTTCTGTCTGTGGCCTTTATTTCCAATGCCTGGAAAAACAGGTCACAGCGCTTTAATCCTAACGCCCCCTATGGACGGTTTGTGTCAGCCCTCTATTTGGACCCACACTCAGCTGGTAAAGAAGCCTTTGGGGCCTGACCGCATCTCCACAAGTACAGCACAGAGCTCTTCAGCCCAACGGGACCCAAACTGCAGAATCTGGTGCCACAAGCCAGCAGTGTTGATGGTGAGGAGGGATGAGACACTCACAGTTTTAAGGCTCAGCATGTTTTCTGTCAAGCAAGAGTCACAGGGGTCCAAGCTCTCTGCGACAAGTCCATCCAAAGCGATGTTCACCAATCAATTATGCTAATTTTGGAAGCTCTGGAGCAATGGGAGCTTTCCAGAAATCCGTCCCAGGATGATAGAGAGCAGGCTGGAGGATGACTCAGGCTCAGCTGGCAGGAAGTGAGTGTTAAGGAATGGGAAGCTCACACCTGCATCTGACAGACACGGATAAAGGCTATGGATCCACCATAAAAAAAGCTGAATGTTCTGTAGTAGACATTAACAGTCCTGTTAGTCGGGGTCTCCATGTATATGGTCTGGGTGCTAACATAAGTTAATCACTGTCAGTCCTTTTGAGGGATTCAACTACAACAATTCATTGCATTCGTTAAAGCAGCTTCATCCATTGATCTTCCAATCTTTTATCCAGTATAGGACTGTGAGGGGAGGGGATCCTGGTAGAATTGGGCACAAGGCAGGGGGAACACCCTGGATGGGATGCCAGTGTAGTGTAGAGCATGCCCAAACACCACCAACAATTCTATCATTTTTAGAAATGTCAGCTAACTGCATGTATTTCAGCTGCGGGAGGAAACCCACACACGCAAAAACAGGTCAGAGAGGGGATTTGAACCCATGACCCTGGACAGCAGCACCATGCCGCTTCAGTTGTCGGCAGGAGATTTTCGTGCTTTCGATCAATACTTCCACTTCAGCGGAACCAGGATGAAGCTCAGGGCTTGCAGAGTCATCAGAGTGGAGAAATGAGTCTGTGTGTGTCTATGCGTGTGTGTGTGTGTGAGAGAGAGAGAGAGAGAGAGAGAGAGAGAAAGAAAGAGAGAGGAAGATGTCGGTGTGACCTCACTCGCCCCCAGGAGTCCCCTTCTGACAGCAGGTTTATGAGAAGTCGCTGAGCCCAGCTGGTTCTAGCAGGGGATGCGAAAAAGCAAGTCTGAAGACATCTTCATAAAACCCCCCCACCCCCTGCCCCCAAAACCAGGCCTAAGCACCCTGATTGCACAGAGAGAGGATAGAAAGGCAGAAAGGTGACACTGCTCACTCCTCTGCCTAGCAGAGGACGCCTCGCTTTGGGCTTCACTCCCACACACTGCTCAGAGACGCCCCCTAGCGGATGATTCCAAGAGGCAAGTCGCTCTAGACTCCCAGAGGGCATGTAAAGGTTCACCCACCAATTTCTCCACGGAACTGCCCCTATATACCTCAAGGATCTTCTCACTCCTCAGACATCCGTACGTTCCCTCCGCTCCTCCTCAACCTACCTTCTTAAAACTCAAAGGACAAAACTCCGCACAATGGGGGATCGGGCCTTTTGCTCTGCTGCCCCTGGTCTTTGGAATGCCCTCCCAGAGCATCTTAGGGCACCACAGAATGTAACCACTTTTAAATGTGGCCTAAAGACCAACCTTTTTAAACGAGCATTTTATTGCTGATTTTATGTGTTTTATGTGCTGATTTTACTTTTGTAGCACTTTGAGATTTGTTTTAATGAAAAGTGCATTATAAATAAAATGTATTATTATTATTATTAAAGCCTCCCAGAAGTTAATAAGATAAATTTAAGGCTGCGTCCACACTGCTTCGTTGATGTTTTGAAACGTAAACAATCAGCGTCCACACAGGCTTCTTCACATTGTTTATAAAAGTATTTCCATCCGCACTGAAAAGAGCAAAATGTATGTAACACAGCTTTTAGCTTATCTTTGCTGACTCCACTGGTTCCCAGCCTTTTTTGGCCTGTGACCCCATTTTCACATCACATATTTCTGGTGACCCCATAGACATTTTCTTTTCTAGAATTAGTTTTTGATCATGTTTCTTATACTGTGTTGCAAATACAGAGTAGGCAGATTAGTGCACAAAGTCACATTGTATTTTCCCTGATCACATGCACAGTGAGGCGAGCTTGTCTTTACAAGGCTGAAGGTGATCGCGATCATTTTATTTGAACTCATCTATATTTATTGATATTTATTAACGTGAAAGAATACAGTTCTTTAAGATTGTACGTGGTGTTTTAATCATAATTTTTAAAAGAATAATAACTAGTGGGAAAAAAAAATTAACAGTAATTTTTTTTATCAATTACTAGACATTTCAGGGGACCCCATTTGAATTCCAGGCGAACCCACATGGGGAAGAGGAAGAGTCACCTACCCAGGTGTCATTTATTTGCGACTTGTATTTACAAGGAGCAGCAATGACAAAGAGAAGCAGAAAAGCAGACTATTGTATGTGTATATTTTTAAAAGAAAATGTAGCTGTATGGACATAGACTAAGAGAAAAGCTAAAGCTATGGCAGCCCATGCTTAGTTCAGTGACCAGAAAAGAGAGGAGATCCAGATCCATCTCGGACCGAAGACTGGCAACCTGACCATCGGGGTGACTCTAAGTGCCAGGCAGGACCCCTCTGACAGTTTGGGAAGGTTGAACCATGGGCCAGATAAATAACAGGAGCAGCTGAAGTAGAGGTGCAGTGGTGGAATTCTTCAAGGACATCAAGGCCAACATCAACAGGCTACGGAAAGCAGGAAGCACCCCCAGCACCTTTCAAAGCGAAAACTAACCCCCCCCCCTCCACCCCGGTACTCCTGTTGCCGCTTAGACCCCAGACCATCCTAGAGAACTCTGGGTACCTTCAGCATAGTCACAGGGTCTACAGCAGTGGTCTCCAACATTTTCTTACAGTAAGAGCTACTTCTACAAAGAAAATACTCCAGCAAGATACCAAATCACAGCGGAAAATCTCACCAGCCGGGAAGGGAGTCCTCCTCAGCATATTTGCTGACTGGTGGGCTGGGATGAAAGTACTGAAATCGTTGGTCTACGGGTAATTAACCAGCACCCAAACTGGGAAACGACTGAGCAGCAGTGTGAGACCAGAGTAGGAGAAACCACAATGCACAAGCATTTCATCTGAATCTTCTTCCCTCCCATAAAAATATCATGGAAGTTCATCAAAGATTCATGCACAGCCTGCATGTTTTTATAGGATGGAATGTAAGCACAGCAGAGATTAAGCTAGCAGTGTATGTACCAAGCAAGTCCACCTAGAAGACACACAGTAACATCATCACACTGCCCTGAAGGGACAGGTTTTACACTGTGCATTGTTTACTATGAATATGTGTCCCATTCTGCGTACAGACCGCAGCCCTCCACCTGGCCCGGGTGTTAATAGCCCATCAGCTGGCTATTAACAGCCCATTAATTTACAGTCAAGGGGCTGACAAGCCAAAGTGTTTAAAAAGCCGCAAGTCGCCGAGTGATTCGGAAAGACAGTAACTTTCACCCAGGAGTTCTTGCTCAATACATGCTCATCTTTCGTGCCGTATTAAATATATCGTAATTCTGTCTGTGCTGGGGCCGGTGGTAGCAGCCTCCATTAAACCTTCCCGCAGAAGAGCTAAATTTAGCATTAGCCATCAAGCTAATACCGGCATTCCTTGCAGTGTTATACTGTACAGTTGACAGTTTAACTCTGTAAACGAAACACACCTGAGTAAGAGGGTGGGTCTGCAGCTGGAATGTGTGAGGAAATGGAAGGTGTGTACAGGAAGTAGGAAAAATAAAGAAACCCCAGTCGCTACTAGAAAATGTGCTGGTGCATAGAGAGATAGTTAATAATCAGAATATTACAGAACAGGGTAAGACACAGCCATTTGTCATGGTACAGAGGACGAGTGTGAAATGCTGGAATACAGATGCTTAAAAAATGTGCCTCTACTGTTCAGGCAGAAGGGTGAACGAAATGGACCTGCCGCGTGCCGCATAGCCAGCTGCTAACCTTGGTCTCCTTTAAAGCAGTAAGAAAGGGCCGACTGCATTGACACCAAATCATCCTGGGTGAATGACAGACTCCTGGGCCGAAGCACGGTCCTGGGATCCAGTGTCACACAGTGGTGGGAAGCGACTGAACCCGACTCTCTCATCTCCAGAGACAGTGAGGCCTCTATACAGTTTACTACAAATACACAGCTTCAGCTTCAGGCCAGCATCTCTGCAATAGGAGGGGGTTAGTGCTAAGGTCATGCAGATGTTACACTCTGTAAAATAAGGGGGCTGTGTGGCTCAGGGATGCTGCTAGAGATTTTAAGCCCCTTAAGAGAATATCATATTCGGCCCCTAACCCAGCCCAGTACAATTATGTCCCAAATTATTTAGGGCCCCAGTCACTCAGGGGCCCTAAGAATCGTCCAAACTTCCACCCCTTCACGGCGCCCCAGGTGTGGCTTTGCAGGTTCGGATTCTGTGCCCATCAGTCGGCAGAGTGGTTTCACCATCGGGCCCTTGTGCGAGGCACTTAGTGCCAGTTGATTCAGGGACTGGCTGACCCAGCCCGCTCAACTACATGTGGCTTTGGATAAAACCATCGGCTAAATAAGATAATCTAAAATTGTGGGACTTCACGAACTCAAGGTAAAAAAGACAAAAGCACGTCACCTTCTAACATCTACCCTCTCGTGTTATAGAAACAGAGGATGATCTCTTGAAGACATTTTTTCACCCAGAATGGGTGACAGGGGATCCTGGAGTGGGAATGTGGAGTTAAACTATTTGCTGAACTCGATTTGGTGCTGTCAGAAAGGACAGCACTCTATTCCCTGGACAGTCCTGTCATTTGGTCCGGCTATCTAAGCTGTACTCATTCCACACTCACATGCACATTTTCTAGAATGACTGGATGGATCACATGGAAATGTAAAAGTTAATAAATGTGTTTTTACCTGAATGCTGTGGGTCATGATATGTAGCTCTGAAAGTAGCTACAATCAACAAGAACAGTATTTGTAAATCAAAGTATTTTTAGCTCCAATTCATTAACCACTAAACAACAAAATACTGGCGAACAAGCGACTTTGTATTGATCGCTAGTGTGATTTTCTGCACTATTAAACCTTCATATGTAAAACTGCTGTACATAGTGCTTGTAAATTCCATCAAATACATTTTAAGCGGAAGAATAGCAATAAGGTGCTGCCCATCTTTCGCCCACAGAATGTTACTTATCGGGTCCAACCATGAAAACCTGCCCCCTCCTCTGAGCATCAGCATTCCCATCAGTCTGAGAGGGTTTTTTCCCAAACACATGTTTCAGTCTTTCGACAAAGTACATAGCCACTGTGCACAGAGCCACTGACACGCACAGACAGGACGAGCTCTCAGACTCGACGGGGCTCCGGTGGTGCAGATCCCCTCTGGAGAAGCTCAAGGGCGGGAGCACCTCAGCGTCAAACACCAAGGACACGCAGCAGCTCCCGATACCCGCACCAAAGTCACAGATGGAAGAGGCTGCAGTCACGCTGTCTTAAGAGCCCTGTCTGAGGGAGCTGACACAGATCAAACCATGCACTTCACTTTGAAAGCGAGTCTTTATCAGCAGGAACAAAGAGCCACTGTGAAACTGAAACCACAGTGAACATCCCTGCCATTTTATAAATATTATACAGCTTAAACACAGCTTCTTACTGCTCCTGTACTTTTACACACCTGCTACGTTCATGTGGTAAATTGATGATATGATGACAATAATATATTTAGCCACTACAAACTTGGGACGTGTTTTTGAAAGCCTGCCTGTGAAATCATTCAGAACATTAAGCTTATAATCGCAGCTTTTCAATTAAAAAGCAGTTTTTGAACATTGCCTGACTGAAACACATAACATGTGTAGGCCTAATAATGTCGCTTCTGGTGTGATAAAACCCATTTTATTGATTTGATATCAGTATTGCTGTAAGTGTCTTTCCCAGTCAAATGTATTCAGTTCTATGGAGTAAAGAAACAAAGTACAAATACTTCATTACTGCACTTAAGCAGGTTTATGTTTTGGGATTTGCACTTCAGGACTTTAAATTTTTGCTTATAACTTTTACTTTTTTTACTTATAACTTTTACTTTTTTTACTTATAACTTTTACTTTTTTTACTTATAACTATAACTTTTACTTTTCCCAAAAAGGGACCAAGAGAGGTCAAAACAAAAGGCATGAAAGCTACATAAGAAGTAACAAAAACTAAATTTAGCACCAAGAAAGACATAAATAAACACAAGCACGTAAAAAACCAGGGGAAACTAATAACTAAGATTTCCAACATAGCTGAGGCTAGCATCAAAGCCACAACCATAGTGATACACTGATTTAAGTACCCGTGGAGCTGAGGAACACACTAGGAACACAGAAGGGTGCTAAACCTACAGAAACACAGAGAAAAGTATGGAATGGCCAGCGACACCTGCTGGCCAAACGGAAACCGACAGAACTGATCCTTACCAAATAAATAATACCTAAACTCACCCAGGGCTGCAAGATTCTGGATAAGATATGAATCACAATGCTTCCACTCAGAATCGAGGTCATGACTTTCAGAATCGAGGTCATGACGTTTTTTGCACAATATATAATTATTATTATTATTATTATTATTATTATTATTATTATTATTATTATTATTATTATTTTGCATTAAATATTGTCTTTATAAAGATGGAACAAATAATATGTAGAGATCCACGATATATCGTTTAACATACTAGAATTGCTGTCTGATATCTAAACTATATCAATATTGAAAGTTAGTAGCACTAGACTGGGCTACTGAAAAAATTGTGACGATTGCATTGGACGATCAGCCATTGTCCCTGGTAGAGGACGATGGTTTTAGTCGGCTAGCAGAGGTCTAAAAGTAACGCCTCGCGAAATGTTTATAAACCATTATTAAATCTCGCCCGACTCCTAGATTCATCTTTCGTTTCAAATGGAATAAAAATGTGATTCCACTAATCTGCATGTTCCTTATTGTGTCGCACTGTAACTTGCAATACTATATTCCTGTGTTAAGAAAATTTACAATGACAAGTTTCTTTTTGCAAGATCAATAAATTTAAATGCAGGCCTAATGTACTTTTTACTTAAGTACTTTAAAAAAACATATATATTTTTTACTTTTACTGGAGTAAAAGTAAAAAAATATGGCTTTATTTTGCTGGATGACTTTTACTTAAGTAATATTTTGATGTGGTATCTGTACTTCTACTTAAATATTAAAATCGAGTACTTTTTCTACCACTGATACAGTTTAGCTGCATTTAACTGAATAATACGAGGTGTTACCTTCACGTAGCAATGTGACAAAAAGAAACGGAGAAAATGCAATCAAATTATAGAATAGATGTATGTTTTTATTAGCAAGTACTCAATATTCAAGTATTGGAGAAAAATAGTGCCTTTCTTCACATGACGAAAAGGTGTTTCACCTAATTATTTCACTTCTTAGCAGGTTCAAGTCCACGGTGAACTTTCCTTCCAACATACGCACACGTAACTTGTAAATATTTCTGCGATTATGCTTATCTAATGATTACACTTGTATAACACTTTATGTGAAATGAGTCTCCAGACTGTGTATATGTGCGGCTGATGGGACTGATGAATCGATCCGTCTTAGTGAGACGGGGCTGGACGGTGCGCTCCCTGCTTTAACCCCTTTGTGAGCTTCACAGCCAGCCGCTCCAATTAAATGCAAAAGACCCACTACATGCCTCCTAATCCGGCTTTGTTACAACATTGTAATTTGTTACAATATTTATTCACCGTCGAACCATCGTTTACTTTTAAATCAGAGCGTATCACTTGGTATCACTCGGCACTAAGATGAAAGAGGGATGGGAAGATACCTTTGATGGACAGATAGCCTTTGCTAAAGGGAACCCCCGTCAATGTCACAGATATGATGACATATGATATATCGGCAGAGCTATAGAAATTTCTTGCTGAAAATAATAAAATAAAATTAACTGGCGAGTGAATGCATGTGTAAAGCATGCTATAAAGTCACTAAGTCCGCCGATCTCACGTACGTCTGACCTGAAAATCTGTTTTAAAGCATGCTATAAACTCACCGATTGCTCTGATTTCCCGAATATCTTACATGAAAAGCCGTCTTAAAGCATGGTACAAACTCACCGATCGCACTGATCTCCTGCCGGGCGCTCAGCCGGTTTCTCTCGTCGGCAATCGCCTTCAGCATCCGCTGCAGAGACTGGTCCAGCTCCCCGTTTTCCTCCTCCTCTTCAGTGCCGACTGCCTTGCAGTAACTCTGAAAGGATGCCATTCCCAAACTGAGCTCATGACAGTCCCGGAAAGGGAGAAATCGCCCGGGTGGGGTGCGTGCTGGTGGGAGGTCGACGGCAGGGGAGGGGCGCTGGAGATCCCCCTCCCTCCTGATCAGCAGAATAATTCCTAATATTTATTGCGGGCCGAGTGGTGATACCATCCGGGCCGTGCAGCTGTCACCGCAGCGAGCCTCAGAGGCGCAGAGTGTGACCCGCTTCCGCCTGCCCTCCGACATCAGCCGGCATCGCACCGGGAGCAGCCCTCACACTTCCTGCGAAGCGTTTAAAAGGGACGGGACCGGTCCGATCACGAACCGTCCGTCTCCCACGGTCACGAAATGACATGTTGTGCTTACCAAATGACTTATCGAGCTCTTAAATGGCCGCCATCGTGACAGTACCGGACGCCCCTCTTTAAAGACACAGGGTTTACGCTCAGCGCCGGTCGCGCTTAAAACAGGGCTAGGCGTCTTCGGGTTATGATCCCGCATTTAGGTGAAAAGTAAAAGGTGGGAAAGGTAAAAGGTGAAACGCCCTTAAAGGCTTCAAAGACCTTCCCCATGCCTGCCATGCAAACGGGGATACATCGCCCCGGGGGATCCACTGCGCTTCACAAAGGTCCAATACTTATTCCAAAAACTCCAATTTAAATTACTTTATTCTGTGTACGGTTTCCACTAATTGCCTTTATGATACTGGTATAAGCGGCATTATAATGGTCGCAATAACATTTTAAACAGAATGTTTAGAGTAAGATGCATTGCTACGGAACAAATGACATGCACCTGCTAACATGATAGATGACTGCACATTATCTTTACACTTCAGTTTGTTAGAATATGTGTTTATTTAGAAATATATACATTAATACACAACTGAAGAGTGAAAAGCAGGTAATGTTTTGAGAAGAACATGGGAAAAAAATTAAGTGTCTCACGTCTTTTTTCAGTTCAGGCTTATTTCAGTTTACTTCAGATTTAATCTGTTCCCTAGTGTCTCTGCTGCTGGCTGTAGCTGAATCCTGTGGCACATAAAAATCGGAGCAGTTAAAAATGCATTTATAAAGGTCGTGTACAGTACATAAGTACAGCGCAAGTCAGCCACTGTGGGTTGGAGGTCATTTAATATATATATATATAAAATTTGTGGGAAAAGTGTATGTATACATTATTGCAGGGATGTCAAACTCCAGTCCTGGGGGGCCGAGCCCTGCACATTTTTGGGTTTCCCCTCATTTAACACACCTGATTTACCTCATTGCAACTATTTGTGCACCCAGCTCTTGAACATCCCTGCATTATTGTAAAGTGTGTGGTGAAGCAACACCTCTGCCCCCTCCGGGGATCAATACATTGTCATTCACAAGAAGAGCACTGCACTAACAATGCAAAGGTCCTGTGTTAGACTAAGTTGCTTTGGATAAAACCTTCAGATACTGTAAATGAGTAACTGTAACTTCTATCAATTCTTCGCAATGTAGAGCTGTTAGTCAGCCTAGCTGTATGCATTCAGACTGCAGAAGCAAACCTGCAAGATGGGGAGAACATGCAAACTCAACATGCACAGAGGGCAGATAGGTGTTTGATTCTAACCCCAGAGGTGTGAGGCAACAATGCTGCCTCAAAGAATACAAATTAAAAGGCCAAACCTGGAGATTCAATTACTGAAAATCAAAAGACAGATGTTCAGTAAGTTGAGCTGGTGAAATGTACTGATGTGAAAGTCTTGTATAAGAAACACAGGCTAAAGGGAACAGGAATCCACACGGTGCTGCATAGTTTCGGCCTTCTGTCTTTTATTCAAAGCAAATGGCAAACGGCTCACGCAAGAAACTACAAAACCCTCAAACTGCTGTACCCAGCACACCGGACATCAGGGGTACGCCTGCAGCAGGAGCCGTTTCTTCACCCAGTGTTACTTCTGCAAAGCAGGGAATGAACAAACAGAGGCTAAACTCTCAGAACGCTCATAGCACATGGCTAAAGCAACCGGTCCCTAGGGGCTGTGAACCAGGCAAACTCCTCAGGGCAGCAACGATTCACACAAACCGCGCTGGCACGCGTACATGTCACTGACAGAGTCCTTTGAGATTTAATCGGTGTGCTAAATGAAACCTCTCCTAATGTCTGAAGACCGGCTGCTTGAGGGCCTTAGCGAACGGCGGCCAATGGAACCTCCCATGTCAAGGCGATTTTCGGGCTGTGGACCAATGGGGTCAAAGCGTGGGCGGGGTAAAAAGCTGTATGGGATGCTGGGTCTCTGATCGTACTCTCCACCGATAATGCCTGGGGGATACAGGGGGTTGGGGCCATGAGGGAAGGGGTGGAAGGGCATGGGCTGGGGGGGTATCGGGTGGAAGAGCCGGGTGCGCCGGAAGAGACTCTCCTCTCGTCGCAGCTTGTATTTCTTTTTGTAGAGCTGAGAGGAAAGCAATAGGTTTACAACTCAGAGTGACAGCAAAGGCATTCATTGAAAACCAGCCATCCAATCACAGGCCACTAGCAGGATGACAGCTACTTACTTCCTTCCAGTCTGTTTCCCAAGCTCTGTTTGTTGGATCTGAAATGATAGGGCTGGCGTCATTCAGATCCTATGAAAGCTCCTTCTTACGAAAGATAATGCTGTCAAAATGTCCACCTTACCTCTGAAGTCACGCCGGTACAGGTGTCTCCAGAGGGAGGGGTCCACGGTGGCAACATTGAGGTCTCTGCACACGGCTGACAGGGACACCACAGACCCTATGTCCAGCAGACGCAGAACACGCAGCAGCAGTTCCGGGGGAAGGGCTGTCAGCCCAAATACCGCCGGGAGGTTCATGGCTGGGGAACCAGGGGGCGACAGAGAGCACACGGGGGTTCCACACAGCCCAAGCAGCAGCCAATCAACATGGTCTGGCAGGCCCATGTGACAATAATAAAACACAACAAAGACTAAAAAATTGCATACTGTTAACATCACAGTAAAATATTGCAAAAGTTTACTTGTCTTTCGCGCATCCTTTGGTAACAGATCTGCAAGTGAGCTTTAGTTCTTCTCTAGCTGTAGTTCCAGAGGGACTTTGTGCTGATGTATGGACGACGCAAGACTGACTCACCCTGCCTGGCGGATGCGATCAGCGGGTAAGCAAGCTGGTCCTTAAAGAGGCGCGACAGCTGCTTGAGGTCTCTGTACGCCATGGCAGCACTTTCCCCTGCGACAGACAGACAGACGGACAGACAGACGGACAGACGGAGAGGTGACATCTTCTGGAAACCTCAGACCCCTCCCCGGCACTATTCCTAAATCCATATGACATATCAGGCATAAGAACAAGCTTGCTTACAGCCCAGGTGAGGAGGGCAGGGTCCTCTGGTGTCGCCCTGCCTGCAAGGCTTACCTGCCCAGGCGTCCGTCACGTACGTTGACGGCTTCAGCAGCAGCTTCTTGGCATTTTCCGCACTCTCTTTCATCTTCAGTGTGGCTGCAGAGAGCAGTTAGCCGTTAGCCTGCTTCTCACAGGACAGGAGTCTAAAAGGTATTATACACACCAGGCAAAGAACTCGACCCAAAGCCACAGGTTTTGGATCTGCTGTTGTATTCATGAGAAATTTATTAAAATAGTGCTGTATGGTGGTTGGATGGTATGGTCTAGCAGAGTGTTTCCCAACCCGGTTCATGGAGACCCACAGAGTCCACGTTCTTGCTCCTGGAACGTCTGTGGGTCCACGAGTACTGGGTTGGGAAACACTGGTCCAGCAGTTTCAGTGTGTTGGGTGCGAATTGGGCTCCAGCTCAGTGAATGTGGGGTTTGCCTGTTTGCTCTATGGGATTAAATGATGGATGGATGGATGGATGGATGGATAGGTGTTATCTGTAGAATAAAAAGTATTCAGATAAATCCAGTCCTTTTCAGAGATGGATAGTTCAGGTCCAGAAAGTAAAAAATCCAGACCAGGATTTCGTTTCAACCAACCAGTTGAGTACTCTGTGACTGTGATTCTTCATGCTCAACTGGTTAGTTGAAGCAAAATCTTGGTCAGGATTTTTACTTTCGTGACATGAAATTTAAAGCCTGCTGTAAATAAACTGTATCTCTCCACTATACAGCACGGGCAGAAGCCCAGGTGGCTGGGGAGGATCACCGGCACCCCAGCTGGTGAGGACAGCTCACCGTTGATGACGAGCCTGCTCCCCATGGGCACAGCCGCCAGCGTGGCCAGGCTCTGCTCGCAGAGTGGGTGGGAGTACCGCAGCCTGTACACCCCTCCCTCGGCCCTCCAGCCAGGTGGCATCTCACTGGGCTTTCCCTCCGCATTCTGGGAGATGCAGAGAAAGCATAATCAGAGCTCCTGCTTACACAGCACATGTGGATTAGTGTCTCTTGGCTGGGGTATCTGCAGGCTCCCATGATGCACCATGGTTTTCTGGTAACCAGTGGAGACCATACTACCGGGGTCACATCCCTGGCACCAGTATACTGCCTTTTGAATAATCTCTCCCAACTAGATGATATCAAATCACAGTGCTGCCAGTCACCAGGTCTGATGGATCTGATGCTACAGCCACAGGCAGCCCTGTGGGCATCCTGTCATACCAGGCTGCCAGAGATGTCCTGAGGCTACTTTGCTTGCCTCCCTGAGGTCAGTGCTTTAGTGTCCCCGATTCACCACCTACCTGAGGGACAAAGCCCGTCTCAAGCATCAGAAGGTGGGAGGCCACCACAAGTGAGTCACAGGGGCCTCGGCTCTGCGCCGCGTGGTGAAGCACCTCCAGCGAATGGGGCACCTCGCCCTCCTCGGCCTCAGCGCACAGCATGGGCTCTGGCGTGACGGGGGGTGACACGGGCCCCTCCCCCGCATCGTCCTGCTCCTCTGTCCCCGTCACAAACCGGCAGCTGCTGCTGGACTGCATGACCTGAGATGCACAATAACACTCAGGAGGGGGTTTTAAAATGAACCACTTTGACAAATACATATATAAACCAAACATCCTGTACTTTTACACACAGCGACAGGCACACTGGATATTACAGGAAGAAACTATATCGTCATTACTCGGTAATGCCGGCCCTATGGACAGCGTCTGACTGCCCCAGATTGGCAGCACTGGCCCATGACTCAGCATGCTCACAATCACCCCCCCTGCGTGGTGGGCGGGGCCAGCATTGCCACCGATTGCATCAGCTGACTGCCGCTCTGGCACTGGTGAGGTGTTCGTTGCTGTAAGTGGGACAACGTACATGGTGTGGGGAGCCTGACACACCTCAAATACAGACTGCTGCATCGTTAGAACAGCAGGTGGCATAGTGGTTAAAGAGCTGAAGGCTGGCAGTAGAGCTGTCATGATTGGTCGATTATTAAGAAGCATCAGTTAAAATTTGCCTTCTCGATTTCTTGCCAATATGGTGGAAGGAAGACGGTGCACAGCTGATGAGGGTTCAAATGAAGAGTGAAAGCCTCCATTGCGTGGAAGCACTTCACATTAATAGTGAACAAAAATGCAGTCATCTCTCAGTATTGCAACTTAAATATCACCACAGAACATCTGCAATGCAAACAGACATTCGGGTTTGATGGACTCACCCATTATTGTGAGGTTAGCCACAGATAAATATAAGCTGTGTGCCATTTAGCTTCTCAGAGTAGCATAGCCTCTCTCTGTCATAACATTGATTTTCAATAATAATAATAATAATAATAATAACAATCGATACTTTATTGTCCCCATGGGGAAATTGTCTTTACGCCTCCCTCAACTTGCTCTTTGCAGAGTAAGCTGTCCGCAAAGGGCAGCCATCCGTAGCGGCGCCCAGGGAGCTGGGGGCTAAGGGCCTTACTCAAGGACCCGCAGACGTGCTGAGGCTGGATTTTATGATTCCTGAATGTTGCTGTTAAAATGAAAGTTAGCCCCACCTCTTAGCCGTATAATCTTACATTATATGGTATGTAACTATATAATATTTTTTTGTGAGTGTATTGTGTGTTTTCAGGAGGGCTGAACGATACCGGAAAAAATTGCATTGCTATATTTGAAGTTTTTGCAGTATTTAGGAGTTGAAAATTAAATATATAACCAAATAGAAACTACAAACAGAGTCCGTCAAATACGTTCGTGGTGTTGCCGTGAGCTGTGCCAATAGACACGAAGCAGTGCGCAAAAATCACTTGGTTTTGATCAATATCATTTCTGAGATACAAAATATTTCCACACGGCAGAAGACGAGTGTCTTTTTGTGACCAATTCTTCGCTTTGTGTGGAGTTTGCATGTTCACTCTGCGTGTACGTGGCTTTTCAGCAGATTCTTTGGTTTCCTTCCACAGTCCAAAAACTTGCAACTTCTGGACTGGAGTGTTGGAGTGCTAAACTGACTGCATGTGTGAGTGAGTGGGTGATTGGTTCCTACTTTGTTCCAATTGCAAGGTATATATATTATATAATTAAAAAATGATTTGATTAATCCTCAAATTAAGCTGTAGATTAATTGATTATTGGCAGATTTTTGCGTTAAGTTTGGTACTTTATACATATTTTGCTGCAGCATTTCGAGTAATATATCTAAATTGATAAATTGGTGAGAATGTAAAGCCTAGTTCATACTTTATTTTTCCGTGTGCCATTACAATCCATGTTATGTCTGTGCATGCAGGCTTTTGAGTACATACTAACATTTATCCATACTGTAGGTGCAATGATATTCCACCAGACCACCAGAGGGCAGATGCATTGCAACAAACAAACACAAGCAGTGTGGGGAAATGGGTAAACTTGGGAGGTAATACTGTGATATTTTTGCTGGCACATTTAGCCAGGACCCCCTCCCACTCTGCAAATTTGATCGCGAAGATTTCAAAATGCCAGAAAACTGTTGCTTTGGAAAATACTTTATATCATATTATGTATTGAAAGTATGAAATATCAGATACCACCTAAGGCTGTTAAACAGTTTAACAACCATAATGTGAAAAAGTGAATAACAAATAAACTCATATGTTACATTCAAAAGCACAACACTAAAGCCCATTGTATATGTGATGTTCTTATAGTGCAGAACATATCAAACAATGTATTTTTATCTCTGTCTGCAGAAATTCCATTCATTGTCCAGTGTTTGGCAATTTCTTTCCTCGAATTCATGCACCAGAAAAAGGTCTTTGTGCTCTTTCAGTAATGAGTTATATATGCAAGTGCTTCCATATCTCCTTGCACAACTGCTTATCAAATGTGTCCACATCTACAACTACTCTTCGTCTTCTGCCACCTACTGGAGGCGCACGGTCAATTTCTTCCATTTCTCTGTCTCCCATTTTTCCTCTTTTTGAATTATTGTGTTCAAACGACGTAGGAAAGCAGTACACCCATGTAAAGCACCTCGGGGGCTCTGTTGCGAAAGTCCCTATATACCAATAAATTGAATTGAAATGAATTTCCTTGCACAAGCACAGCTGACATGCAACATTGCACAAAATGACTACTGGGATATAAAAATCTGGGCTGCATGCGCACAGTCCGGCAGACACCCCTGATGACGAGGATTATGTAATAGCATGCAGAAAAACGAAGTATTGATTGGCCTTCAGTGGTTTTGACATCTCTGATATCCCCATAGTGCATGATTGTGTGTATATATGACCATGTGATGGACTGGCACCCCATCAAGGGTGTACAGTAGCTTGCAGCCCAGTACTGCCTGGTATAGGCTCTAAGCCCCTGACACTGAAGAATATAGATGGATGAACTCCATTACCCATAAGCCATTTTATTTACAACTTGCCAGGCTAATGCTAGGCATAAGGAGCGTACCTCTCCTGAACGTTGTGTGGCTGGGGGTCGGCTCTCCTCACGCAGCTTTCTGAATTGGTCCACATTGCCGCTCTGGGAAACAGGGGGCGCCGTCGAGACTGGAGAGTCCGACTGGGCCAGAATAACGCATATCAAGTCCCCTGACACGATCCCGCAGGAGGAGAGGCTCTGGCCAGAGTCAGTAAGGGGCTCCTTGCCGTTCAGGGAGAGTGTGAACTCAGTGTCTGGGCTGCAGGGGACAAGAGGGGTCTAAAATCATCTCTCTCTCTCTGCAGCTCTCAAAAAGGATTTAATAGCTCAAGTGACATTTTTTTTTGCCTAAATTTTTGTAAGGCTGAAGCAATCACACTGCGATAGGATATAAAACTAGCATACCTCCTGGAAGTGAAACAAACAACCTCCACACTAGCTGTTATCCAAAATGAACATCTCAATATTTAAAGTGACAGAAGGATCAAGCTTGGTTTAAAATAATAGTTTAAAATGCTTGCAGTCTGCAGACATATATCATCAATCAAATGTCCTATCAAAGAAATGAAGAGAGTTTGGCACAGTGATAAGCAAAGCAGACAGGGAGCTCCCCATGGACCGTAATCCGCAGAGACAAACTAACCTAAGGCTGCAGGATGGGAGGAGGACCTCCATGACCTGCATGGACAGATCTGTGAGTGTGGGCTCATCTCCATCCAGGTCCAGGCAGCTCGTCTGTCTGTTCAGTCTCACACGGAGCTTCATGTTCCAGCTGCTGGGATACAGGATGTCAGAGAGACCAAGTGGGGACACATGCATGTTTGGGAAGTGATTAAACAAAAGCAAATATGCTTTAAGTGTTTCCCCTCAACAAAAGGCTGGAGGATTCACTGCCTCTGCATCTATTCAGGAACAGCATGAAAAACGAACGTCATCCTCCATCCTGCCACACACTCAACCTTTTGTGTTTTATTTCGAATTTCACATGGGACAAGGATCAGGTTAAAATATAACTTCTGATAATATCATGTAATACAAATTGCTGCAAAGAAATGTGCAGTCCTCTCTGTCTGAAACAGAGACATCACCCTAATTCCTTTGCTCGTTATTCCAACACACCCCCTCCAGTCTCACCATCCACAAAGTCAGATCCTTTTCAGCCACGCTTCTGTCCCAAGCCCTGGTCCTGTCCACCTGCAGTACAGTATCTCCCTGATGACCAGCATCCCTTCTAGCCAAGAAACACTCCAGCTGCCACATAACCGTGCTAAAACATACGCTGTCCTGACACATGCAAGGGCCATTCCTTTGCATTCCCAAAAAAGATTCTCATCTTTCTTTGCTAATTTTAATGCCTTCCGGATCAGATCACACTTCTCCATGCTATCCGTGTGGCACTCTTTGCAGTCTGACCACAATAATGTTTTTGTGGAAAGAGCTCATCTCAACACCTAGTTCTTTCACCTCAAGAGAAGCAAACCTGACATTCCTAATTAACTCATGAACACAGCCATCTCTATAAACAGTATTTTTATTACTTCCTTACTGTAGAAAATATATAAGACTCGGGGAAGATTTTTCATAAGCTAACCCCTACTACTTAAAAATGTATGTTGCCATATTCAGAAAATGCAGTAAACAACAGTGCAAAAACAAACATATTGAGTCAGCGGCATTCTGGAATAGTCACAAGATAAAATTACTAAACAGTTTCATTTTCGTTTCTTTTCAGTTTTGCTAACCAGGCACAACTGACCACCTTCAGACAAAATTAGAGTAAAATAAAAAATACAACCTGACGTACCTCAACCGGTGGGTTACATGCGAGAAGAAAACTGCTAAATGGAACATTAAGCATCACCATCGAGAAAATTAAAAATGAGAAAGTTCGTGAAACTCTACAGTACAGTCTGACATCGACTTACACCTAGTGAACCAAATGCACTTACTTTTTCTGATGACTACACCGGAAAGAAACGCTTCATTGATAAAGCATGAGCACTTGCATAATATTTCGGTCGGTCATAAAGGTGTGTGTTAGTGTAAAATCCTGCGATGATCTGTGTCGAAAAACAAACGCAGCTGCATGAACTCCAGAATCTGCCCATTGACAGCTTACAACTACGGAACCCGACGAGGGCCAAACAGTACGAATATCTTAAAGAGACGACATTATCGGTGTCAAGACATTAATGCATTACATGGGAAATCTAGGGAGCAAACTAATTTCTATAAGACATGCCAGTTTCTCTAAGACATGCCAGTTTTCTGTGGTCAGTAACACACAATTTACTTTCCTATCGAATAATGTATGTTGTGCTCAGTGTATTATCACATTTAAGCATTTTAGTACATTTAAGCGTTTTGCTTAAGGCTCGCTCTGTTTGAACCCTCAGGATGTCCGTAGACTGACACTGTAAATGAGCAGAGTCTAGCGAAGAAGCGTCGTGGGTTGGTTAGACGCACAGTCTGCCTGGGAGATTTGGTGTGTTGGGCGATTGTTAATGTTTTGTTTTTTTTTTGGTAATTTTTGTATGACTGATTGTTATAAAAATGAGTCGAAGCTACAATGATGAATTACAGTACCTGGACAAGATCGATCAAAATTGCTGGCGCATTCGGAAGGGGTTTGTTCCAAATATGAAGGTGGGTAGTTGTAACGTGGTCGGTCGCGTTACTTATGGTGTCGCTGTCGATTGATATAGTTAACCAGTGCTGCGTTTCACGACTATTGCTAATGCGAGTTTTTGGGAAACGCACTGCAGGCTTGATGACACGTAAGACTCCGAAAGTATTCTCGTGTCCACTCTCTTTGCAAAAACATCGGTTTCTATTTGTAAATTAATGTTTGTTCGTGAATGAGGTTTAGTTGAAATCTGGGTGAAAACTTCGGCGAAGTCAGCTGCTATGGGTGGATTGCTGAGTTTTATACATGCCAGCCTTGATTTCCAGGTGGAAGGGGTTTTCTACGTGAACGATTCTCTCGAGAAGTTAATGTTTGAGGAGCTGCGTAATGCCAGCCGAGGTGGAGGTAATTGCTATTTACCATTTCTCCCCTATATCAATTTTCATATCTAAATAGCCAAGTAAGTAATGGTTGTATTGTTTCTCAGCGTTAGTTAAAATTGTCACGCAGGTGATCAGCGTGTGTTTTTTTTCTCCCAGGTTTTGGTGGATTCTTGCCCGCTATGAAGCAGATTGGGAACGTGGCGGCTCTCCCGGGAATAGTGAACGTAAGTCGTAGCGAGTCACTCTGGAAAATATCCCATTTGAAAACTTGTTACATTACTAATTTGATCTCCACTTCTTTGTAACCAGAAATCCATTGGTCTTCCTGATGTCCACTCCGGTTACGGCTTTGCCATAGGAAACATGGCTGCCTTTGACATGAGCGATCCCACTGCAGTCGTCTCACCCGGTATATGTTAATTGCACATGTACCTTAACGTAATCAATCAATTGTTGGTGAAGGGCTTTTTTTTCTTCAGAATCTTTCCATACCCCATAATTTGTTATTTAAATGTCCTTCGGGAGAAATGCAAATAAATTTGTATTTTTTTTTGAAGCAGGGCTATTTAACATGTAAATGAGGCATATGTCCAGTAGATATGATTTAATGGGCGATGATGAAATACAGCCTGTGCCACACTTATGAGTCACATCCAGCAGGCATGTTCTGTTGTCAGTGTATCTAATAGACTTTGACCTGGGTTGGGTTGGTGTGTGTGCAGGTGGTGTGGGATTCGACATCAACTGTGGTGTTCGCCTGCTGCGCACCAACTTGGACGAGGGTGATGTGCAGCCGGTGAAGGAGCAGCTGGCTCAGGCTCTGTTTGACCACATTCCTGTGGGCGTAGGCTCCAAGGGTGTCATCCCAATGGGTGCCAAGTAAGGAATGCTTCTCGACACCTGGCGCCCAGCTCGGCGTCTGTTGTAATGGGCATTGTGAAGTGAGTCTTTATATCTCGGGGGGGGGGGGGGTGTGTACAGCCTCATGAGGAGCAGCTGGAGGTGTGTTTGAGATGGGAGAAACAAGGCTCCAGTCCATGGTTACTGGGGTTAGCTGTAGGTCTGTCTGCTTCACCAGACAGCACACACTACTCATCAAGGGCAGTGATGAGGGCAGTGGTGGCTTAATGGTTAGGGAAGCGTACTTGTAATTGAAAGATTGCAGGTTCGAATCCCCGACCAGCCAGGCAGTACTGAGGTACCCTGAGCAAGGTACCGCCCCTAAGCACTGCTCCCTGGGTGCTGAATTAGCTGCCCCCTGCTATGTTACGATGTCACATATCGGTTAAATGCAGAGGACACAGTTTATTGTTGTGCACTGATCACTGAATTCTAAATATTAACTTGTTTTTCTATCACAAATAAAATAGAGTATTAATATTCCTTGTTTACAGGACTCAAAGGACACCTTAGAATGACTCTGACTCTGATCAAAATCATTACAATATCACACATCTTTTTAGAAACTCTTATTTTCTGCAGTTCCGTATGTAGTAGTTTAAGGTACTTGTGCCCAAAGGACACTCTTTTTGGGGGGGGTGGCGTCTACATTTAAATTTGTGAGGATTGTAGACATAACATTTATTTTCCAGTTTCTGTGTGTTATGATCACTAGGTTTTTTTTTTTTATTTATATAAAGTAATTTTCTGCTGTGGGTCATCTGCTCATCTCTGGTCACCTGTGGCTCGTAGGGACCTGGAGGAGGCGCTGGAGATGGGAGTGGACTGGTCCCTGCGGGAGGGCTATGCCTGGGCGGAGGACAAGGAGCACTGTGAAGAGTATGGCCGCATGCTGCAGGCTGACCCCAATAAGGTCTCCTCCAAAGCCAAGAAGAGGGGGCTCCCCCAGGTATCATCATGCTGCCTTTCACACCGGCCCCCTCTGGTGCCCTGCATGCTGGGGCATATAGGGGTGTAAATCACTGGTCCCAGGGCGATTCAATGCTGGTTATTGAGGAAACTATTTGATGCATCAGGTACCTTTCATTTCTGTCACAATTCAATTTGATTATTTTGATAACCTAATTTCTATCCTTTAACTTCACTGAAAAAAATGCACATTACTGTGGGAACTTAATAACGTGCTATTAACGGAATACAGTAAAGTCCTGTTATAGCAGACTTCAAGGGCCCTGGCAAAACAGTCCGTTATATCCAGAGTTGCTGTATGCCCAGAACACAACTACAGCTAGGACATCATTTACTCATGCCACACTCCAGCAGACACACTTGTGGCATAGATTATTATATTGTACATGTAATAATCCAACTTTACCTGACCAGATGCGTGACTATTAATAATCCCGACTAAATATCTGCACTAGATATCACCGGCACGCCAGGCGCCTTGTAGGCGGAGCTGCATGTCCGTTATAGCCGAAAAAAACTATAGTTAAAGGCGGCCCTGGGGACCAAATTGTTTGTCCGTTAAAAATGAAATTCCATTATAAGCGAGTCCGCTATAACAGAATTTTACTGTACAAAGAAAGCAGTATCTTGTTTTTCATTGTTATAATAAATTGTAGCAGGTTGGCACAGTTGTTTGTGCCTTCCTCGGTTTATCAGAGCCCTAGAGAAACTCCCTGAAAGTACGTTTGAGTCACAGGTAGAGAAAAATACATGGATAAACTGGAACCTAGTGTGCGAGGTGGTGAGGGCTGCATTCCAAATAAATCCCAGTACAGAAAAGAAGGAACGCAGAAAGCCAGCCAGCCACATTGAATGCGTGAACCGAGCCACTGAGCCAGCAGGCTAAGTCGTAAATGGTACAGTCACTGGTAAATTAGAGCAACCACAGGGAGGCTAACGTCCATATCATATTAATATTTTCAACCCTTATTAATTCAACATTTAAAACCCTAAAGAACACCAGTGGAAAACGGTCAAAAGGTCAAGTACTGAACTGTACAGAAAGTCAAAAGCATTTAAAAGCGCTGCTTGATTATCGCAGGCCAGTACTTCTAATTAGGGACTGAGCCTGCTAATTTTATATGCCAATAAATCTTAAATATCGGCCGGTAGTATTGGCCAAGATTGACAGATCGGATTGGGGGGAAAAAAAAGAATAACTTTGTGCTACGAAACAAGGGCAGGTTTCCAAAAAGTTGTAACGTAAAGACCATCCGGTAGCAGTTCCTTTATGAATATTAATTAATATTAATATTCCAGAAATTCTCTGCCACTACAACTTTGTGCCTCTACTTGAAGCATGTGAATGTGACAGTGTGCAACATGGAAGTAGCAGAATGAATTTTTACCCCCAAAAATTGATTCTGACGTTACAGATCGATACATTGAATCAAGATGCATCTTTACATCCCTATTGTATACTGTTGCACACAGGTTGGCTCTTTAGGGCAATACTTATTCTGCCATGCCCCTGCTGACTTTTAATCGGTATGGTGCTGGCAGTGGCAGTCTGGCTGTACGTTAAGGATAAGTGAGTATTAATCAGGTAATGATAATGGGTTTCCTTTTCCAGCTAGGGACGTTGGGTGCGGGGAACCACTATGCTGAAATACAAGTGGTGGATGAAATCTACAATGACTACGCTGCCAAGAAGATGGGCATCGACCATAAGGGGCAGATCTGTGTGATGATCCACAGTGGCAGCCGTGGCCTGGGGCACCAGGTAGCTACAGGTAGGTCCGTGTTCCTCTGGAAGCTCCTCACAAAGTTAATTCAGCCACCAGACATGTCAGTCTGACCTGTGAGGCTGACCTGAATTGTAGTGCAAAATCTCACCCTTTTTGCTTGGTGTCTGTAGAGATGGACAAACTGATGGGTTTGGATGAGTAAAGCTCTCCTGCTGGTTCTGAAAATCTGGTCCAACTGCAGGATGTTGTTGAATTTCTGTGCCTGGTAGATGCCCTGGTTGCTATGGAGAAGGCTATGAAGAGGGATAATATCGTAGTCAATGACAGACAGCTGGCGTGTGCTCACATCGGGTCCCCAGAAGGTCAGGACTACCTGAAGGGAATGGCGGCCGCTGGCAATTATGCCTGGGTCAACCGCTCCTCCATGACCTTCCTGACCAGACAGGTAGGTGGGACTTAAGGATCTCTGAATCATGTCATTGGGATATCAGTGCATCAGTTAAATAATTAATTATTTTCCTTGTGACAATATTTGTTATTTGAAATACTTTGATCTTTCGAGATATTGATCAAATAAGACATTCTTCTTTTTCCACCTTCTGGAACTTTCCATGTGGGTTCTCCCTCTAGTACTGTGGCACCGTGTGATGTCATTGTGGCTGTTTTTTTTTCTTTCCTTTTTTTCCTGCAGGCCTTCTCCAAGGTGTTCGGCACCACTCCTGATGACCTGGACATGCATGTCATCTATGATGTGTCACACAACATTGCCAAGGTGGAGGAGCACATGGTGGACGGCAAGCAGAAGACCCTGCTGGTGCATCGCAAGGGCTCCACCCGTGCCTTCCCCCCACACCATCCACTCATCCCCGTCGACTACCAGGTAGAATCATGAGTACATCACCAGTGGAACATGAAACTCCCACCTTAACAGAGTAGAAATGATGACCTGCTGAATATTGATTTGAGGTTGTAGCATAGCAATGAGAGTTTGGAGAGCTATATTAAAATATAGGTTTGTTAGTTTGTCCTTTAAAATAAAGAAGGTCCTCCACCTTACAGGGAAATTTGGGGGTTGGTGGCAGGATTGTCACTCCAGCCACCGGAAAAAAAACTCACACTGATCCATTCCGACTAGTGTGGCGCTGAGGTATCACCTGCCACATGGCTGCACTCAGGTTCTCATCCCTGAGGTGGTTAGTCGTGTGGTGAATGCTGTAATCACCCTGTAATGTGCTGTAATCAGCATGTGCTAATGACATTTGGAGAAGGGTTCATCCTGCACCCTCATTTACGCAGGTTGTGGTAGAACATATGGAGAATCTTTCAAAATGCACAACTGAAAAATGTTTAGGTCAGGGCTCCGCAAACTCTAGGCTTCCACAGTCCTGCCAGTCAGGTGGCTGTCTGAAGAATTTATCAGTTAAGTTGTAATGAACAGCAGCAGAGCTGAACAGAGAATCTGCTCATGGTTAGAGGATTAGAGTTACTGAGTCATCCATCCAGCCTGACGTGTCCCAGGCCTGTGTGCATTTACTCGCTGCCCTCTCACCCTTCACTCTCCCTCTCACCAGCTGACCGGACAGCCTGTGCTGATCGGTGGAACCATGGGTACCTGCAGCTACGTCCTGACGGGCACCGAGCAGGGAATGACAGAAACGTTTGGCACCACCTGCCACGGCGCCGTGAGTCCAGGCTCTGCCCTCGCCCTTTACCCGTTCTGGGCCATGCTGGATCTTATCTGATTGCCTCTCCTCTTCCCTCCACCCTAAGGGTCGCGCTCTGTCCCGGGCCAAGTCACGTCGCAACTTGGACTTCCAGGATGTGCTGGACCAGCTGGCTGACAAGGGCATCGCTATTAGAGTTGCCTCACCCAAACTGGTGATGGAGGAGGTAAACCCATTTTGCAGGATCTTGGCTGTGCATGCCAATGGCGGCCGTGCATCATAACCAAAGCAGATCCAGTATTCACCCGCTAATGTTTGCTTTTTACTCCTTATAGGCCCCTGAATCATACAAGAATGTGACCGACGTGGTCAACACGTGCCACGATGCTGGAATCAGCAAGAAGGCCATCAAGCTGAGGCCCATCGCGGTGATTAAAGGATAAAGGTTGTGCCTCCACTATGAACAGGGCAGGCACCCAATCCAGAGAGGGCTCCGTGCATGAGCTAGCGGCGGCTACAGGCCAGGAATGACAGGGACAGTAGGGTTCCCATCCAGGATCGGTTTGTGATTTAGTAAGCCCAGCTGAGCACTTTGATTTAAATGCACATGTTTACTTGGTTTAAACTAAGTTATCAGAATATGAGGAAATCCTTGGTTTTCTTTAAAAAAAGAAAGAAAAAAAAAAGCTGTATATAGACCGATACCGAATTGACCTTCATTTTGTGATGGCAGATGAAGGAAACAAATAAAATCCTGTAAAATTTAAGTCAGTTTTTTTGTAATTTTTTCAAAATTGACATGCAGGCATAATTCGTTTGAATTTTAAGCTATATTCGGTACTCAGAGATGCCATTTTTGATGAAGAAATGCTTCCTTTTCAGGAGCTTTAAAACAAGTGCTAAGACTTTAGATAAACAGAATAGTGGGTTGTGCTCTGACGAGAGTTTTACATATTCAGAGTTAAGTCAATAGTGCTGTTTTAGTTAACCCTAATTGCTGCAATCAGCGTTAAATTGTTTTATGACTGTGTGTTTACATAAAAGGGCCAGTGTTGGCATTGCAAACTAAGGCATCCTACATTTGCCCCCGGGGCAAACGCAATCCACCCCTGGCACGGGGTTGGAAATGAGGTGGGAACAAATATCAAGTTTCAAGATTTATTGACACATACTGATAAGAATGCAACATCATTACCAGTAATGGAATTCTTGGTCTGAGTTACCTCACCTGTTATACAGTAACTAAAATAGAACAACATAATAAAAGAATGGAAGTAGTAAGTATAAAAATTAGGGCTGTCAAAATTAACAGGTTAACGTGGATTAATCCATCATTATAATTAATCTGATTAAAATTTTTAACGCAATTAACCCATCTGCAGTGCAGAATGACTCAAAATCCCTGAAATGTCTCTCAACCCATTTTGGGCAGTTTTGGTGCATTCCATTTGCCCTCGGAACTCGTATTCCGAGTCGGATTCCGGAGTTTTGAAGCCCGAAGTGATGACATATGTGCTCCCATTTCTCGGAGATCCGAGAAATATCTCGGAGCAGCACAGAGGATCCCGAGTTCAGAATCCAAGATGACTGCGCCCATTATCAACAGAAGGGAAAGTTGTAGTTTTATACTGTTTAAGCACTACTTCTCATTTGTGGCTCATTAAATCGGTCGCACACGCTATACCGTCCAACTTATCTGTGGACGTGCTGCTACGGAGTTTTATACGTAAAGCACAGCGCACAATGTGTTAACTGATTTTGCTAACAATGGCAATTAACCGGGCTAGAATTGGACTTCATGATTAGTCGGATTATTTGTTGGACTTACGGTAGTTCGTGCTAATTGTAAGTGAACGAAGATAAAGACCATTTAAACTGAGGTACCTTAAATCCGACAAGTTGTCCAGCTAAGCAAAAAATCTTGCTTTTTGATATGGGTCCATGGTATTGCACTTCTGTGGCAGATGGAATGCATCCGACTCATGTTCAAGATGTTCAATAGACATGTTAAGTGCATATATATTCCCTTTTTTCTTAAGTCTGTTTGCTCATGCAAAATGAAATGTGATTAATATAGATTAAAAATGAATATTTAATCGTGATTAATCGAAATTAATCCACAGCAACCCTGTGATTAATCTGATTAAAATTTTTAATCGTTTGACAGCACTAATAAAAATATAATGAATATATAATTTGAAAAAATAGCTAGTGCTGTGCAATGTAAAAAAAAAAAAACACACACACACACACACACAAAATAATAATGGGGGGGGGCTCAGGGTCCCCCATGTGGTATGTGTGTGCTGTGTCTGATTATAATGTGTTTGTGGATGTTGGTGTCAGCAGTTCAATTGCCTGAAGGCTTGTGGATAAAAACTCTAAAGCTGCCACCCTATCTGGACCCGGACCTTTAACTGATAGATTATCGAGAATTTTTGGATTTTGATGGAGCATTTTTATTTCCAGTGGCACAGCTTTTCTAACCTCTGTGGCCCTTTATTTAGCAGCCCAGGAAGCTCACAGACCAGTTGCATGTCTTGGAAATCATCTCAAGTGTTGCTGCTCACCCAGTTAAAATCTGTGCTTTCTGATCAACTATTGTTAGTGAGTGACAAGACTCACTGACAGGAGAGACAAAATATGACAGTCAGAAAAATGAGTCAAAGGTAAGTAATTTCACGTGGTGTACTCTGAAAAGAGTGGGCAGACTCTTTACTTCTTTATTCTTCCCACTAGCAATTAAAAACCAGTTTGTCTTGTATTTTCTGAGATCGTGGCGATTTATTGAAAGTGGCAATATGAAGCACCACTATGAGACAATGCACTGATCTTTTGAGTAAAAATACATACTCAAAAACAAATTGAGGGCACAGAAAAAGAGCCCAGTACAATCAATCCACCAGAATACAAACACATTCACTGCTCAACAATAATCCATTAAAGTTGCCTGGATTTTGGGTCATCAAAAAAACATTTCTTTTTAATTGGCAGAGGGGTTAACAAGTAGTGCATGAGTGTGGTAGTTGCAACATTACTTTAAGGAAAAAAGAGTTTTGTGAAAAAAATCAAGCAAATACATGTCAGCATCATCAGCTAGATAGGGAACTGCAATATTATCCCAGGATGTCCTACTGCAGCTAATTGAAACAATTCAGGCAACACTTTGTGTAGACTTAGCTATAGAGTCCACTTATGTGTCAATGCTCAGCTGCTAGTTTATGTAAGGGTCTTCAACAATGAGAAGAAAGTCTTCTGTGAAGACCTGTTAGGTGTTATACCCCTTCAGACCAGTACAAGAGGAGAATATACAGTTGTGCTCAAAAGTTTACATACCCTGGCAGAATTTGTGATGTTTTGGCCATTTTTCAGAGAATATGAATGATAACACAATAACCTCTCTGTCACTCGTGGTTAGTGGTTGGGTGAAGCCATTTATTATCAAACAATTGTGTTTGCCTTTTTTACATCATAATGACAACAGAAAATACCCAAATGACCCCGATCAAAAGTTTACATACCCTGGAAATTTTGGCATGATAACATAGACAGGTTGACACACACAGGTGTAAATGACTACTAAAGGTAACCATCCTCACCTGTGATCTGTTTGCTTGTAATTAGTGGGTGTGTATAAAAAGTCAGTGAGTTTCTAGGCTCCTGACATGAGTCATCCAGTGTTGCACTGATTTTTGTTGGATTCCGAGCCATGGGGAAAGCAAAAGAATTATCAAAGGATCTGCTGGAGAAGGTTGTTGAACTTCATAAAACAGGAAAAGGACATAAAAAGATTTCCAAGCAATTAAGAATGCCAGTCAGCAGTGTTTAGACCCTAATTAAGAAGTGGAAAATGAGGGCTTCTGTTGAAACCAAACCACGATCAGGTAGACCAACAAAACTTTCAGCCACAACTGCCAGGAAAATTGTTCGGGATGCAAAGAAAAACCCACAAATAACTTCAGCTGACATACAGGAGTCTCTGAAAAAAAGTGGTGTGGATGTATCAAGATGCACAATAAGGAGGCACTTGAAGAAAAATGGGCTGCATGGTCGAGTGGCCAGAAGAAAGCCATTACTGCGCAAATGCCACAAAATAGCTCGCTTACAATATGCCAAACAGCACCAAGACAAGCCTCAAAACTTCTGGAACAAAGTTATTTGGAGTGATGAGACTAAAATTAAACGTTACATTTGGAGAGGACTCAACAATGCCCATGATGAAAAGTACACCATCCCTACTGTGAAACACGGAGGTGGATCGCTGATGTTTTGGGGGTGTGTGAGCTACACAGGCACAGGGAACTTGGCCAGAATTGATGGCAAGATGAATGCAGCACATTATCAGAAAATACTGGAGGAACATTTGCACTCATCAGCTCGGAAGCTGTGCATGGGACGCTCTTGGACATTCCAACATGACAACGATCCAAAGCACAAGGCCAAGTCAACTTGTCAATGGCTACAGCAGAAAAAAGTGAAGGTTCTGGAATGGCCATCTCAGTCTCCTGACCTCAATATCATTGAGCCACTTTGGGGAGATCTCAAACGTGCAGTTCATGCAAGACAGCCCAAGAATGTACAGGAACTGGAGACATTTTGCCAAGAAGAATGGGCAGGTTTACCATCTGAGAAGATAAAGTGTCTCATCCACAACTATCACAAAAGACTTCAGGCTGTCATTGATGCTAAAGGAGGCAATACAAGGTATTAAGAACTAGGGTATGTAAACTTTTGATCTGGGTCATTTGGGTATTTTCTGTTGTCATTATGATGTAAAAAAGGCAAACACAATTGTTTGATAATAAATGGCTTCACCCAACCACTAACCACGAGTGACAGAGAGGTTATTGTGTTATCATTCATATTCTCTGAAAAATGGCCAAAACATCACAAATTCTGCCAGGGTATGTAAACTTTTGAGCACAACTGTATATTCTCCTCTTGTACTGGTCTGAAGGGGTATAACACCTAACAGGTCTAAAACTCTTTCATTAGTACTGAAAACAAATTTGACAGCACATATTCAAACAAGTGAGGTATTTGTGAAAGTTCCATTCCATTCAAAACACAGACTTCCACAGTGATAGGCCCGTGTTTAGCAGGTCATGCTATAGTTACATAGAATCCAGAATCACACACCCAGTCCTTCCTTCTGGTGCTCTGTCTGAATGGGGTTCTCTCATGCATGACGTTTCTATCCATGTGGATTTTTGTGCAAGGATTTTCAGAAGGAAGGGCTTCTCAGGTCTTTTTAAACCAGGGACCCCCAAATAAAGACACCAAGATGAAATATTCTTGCTGGTCGTAGTGCAATTTATTACTTATATTTCATTGCATTATGACCAATGAGAGCGATATTTCTGCCAGGATATTAGATGAATTAGATATTTCAGCCTGCGTATTAGATTGTGACTGATTAAAATGTCTCCCCGATATGCCTTTAAGGAGAGATTGTATCATTTTACAGTGCACATTCTGTCAGTTGCAGTTGTTTGGCTCATACACGCATCTGAAGTTGTTTTGTCAGGCAAATCTGTTTCGAAACACCAATAAACCAGTAATAGCAAATAGTATGGAAGTGCCTTGGATTTCTTCCTCTACCCCTTTCGCGCTCTCGTCCAAACATGCAATGCGCAACAAACAACGCATTCCCTATGCGTCAAAGTAGCAGCATGGATGTTCTGGCAGTTGGTCCCTAAAAAGAATTCGACTTTGGTAATATGGAACTTCTTTGGATTTTCCAAAATTGACACAGCACAAACAAAAAAAATATTTGCAAAATTTGTAAAGATAAGCTTGGGGATGGCAATGTGACAAGCCTTTTTTACCACCTCAAATAAAACACCCAGAAGAGTATGCCGAGTATGTTTTGGTTTTATTACCTTATAGCGATACATTTTTTTTTTAAAATTTGTTTCGTTGCACTGTTCAGTGCTCAGTAACTTGCAAAATTCTCCTTAAAATTAACATGGAGAAGAATCATGATGATGGATCATGATCATGCCAGAAAAAAAACTGATACGATATTTTTGCCATTGTGTTCACCCCTACTCCACGCACATACATGTAGCTGAAACTGGCAATAAAAGATAAAACACAGCCCATCCCTTCCTATTTACAATTATCAAAAACATTTGATTGGACAGGTCAGGCCTATGCCCCCCCCCAGGGCCTTTCCTGTTTGTGAATAAAATTTAAATATGAAAATAATTCGAAGACCATATTGTTCTGGCTTTACACTGTGCTACCTTTTCGTTTAGAACACTCCATAATTTTAAATTCACTGGTAACAGATAAGGTCCAGAAACTCAGTCATCGCGATAAGCATGTTATCAGGAAGATTCATGAATGTAGGTAGCAGAAGTCAACACGTTGTGTACTCATTCTTCAGTTCCATGATCAAGCACAGCAACTGTCTTCAAAGAAAAACTAATACAGCTGGCATTTTTAAATGTTTATTATGAGCATTAAAACTAATAAATTCCTATAATCAGTCTCAGTAGCGTTTTGCCAGATTTTACAGATTACCATATATAGTCAGTGAACATGGCACTGATCTGCATGGCACAATGGTCAGATGAGAAGCATCTAACCCCAACTATACACAGTGTGTACAAAAGGATCTTAGATGGGTGCTTTGTTGAGTTGCAGTTAACATTACTTACAGCGATGGTTTTCAGCTCAAATGAATCCCCAAGTTTTGGTTGTATTCTACTACATTTTAAGGTTCTTGACCATGAAAACAGTTGATTTTTTTGTTGTTGATCAAACAAAAGACAGTTTCAAAACATGTTGGTCAAAATCGTCAGTTTTAATTGTTCAACCATCACCTATTTAGAAGAGCTGGGTTGAAATACAGGGGGATCACAGTCATGGACTTAATATCAGAACGTGCATTCCATTCCTGTCCAGGTACAATGAAATATGGCACCATGATAAATGTCAGTAATCCAGTCATGATTCTGCCTCCTCCAAATGTCCCATCTATTAACACACATTCACATAGCAAAACTGACTTCATTGGTCACATGACACTGCTGGGGAATCCCTTGAACATAGGAACTAACCTTTGTCCATGAGAACTCAGTAAAATTCAAAGTGCAGTAACTTAATTACTGCTAAGCATTAAAATTTCAATTACATTTTTTTTCCTTTTTGCCTAAACAATCTCAAAAAATTAAACCATTTGGCTAAATTAAGACATTCAAGTCTGGCTCACTTCCTGTAACAGGAATACACATTTTTTTTTTTTTACAAATAAAACATAGCAGTATGCAAATCAAGTCCCTCCAAAATATTTTCAACCGTTTTAAGCGCTCTACTTGTATCAAATGATATTTTTTTACAGTCTTTCATGGTTAGTAGGCAAAACGTTTATGTAGGTGAGGTTTGTACAGAAGCGCAAAGATCGAATGGTAAAAATGGCAGGACTCTTAGCTGATGCCATCAAATCCCAGACCACATCCAAAGCCAGAAATGTGCAGATCACATCACAAGCCGCTAATGCACGTGCTATGAGTCACGTTTATAGTGAAGGTGCATTTTGGGTAAGGGACGAAGTCCAGACCGTGTCTTGGAAGATGGGAGATTAAGTGAAGTGGAACGTAATGCCCCTCCTTAGCTTCCTGGGTGATAATGTTAAATGACTAATGTTATGCTTTTGGTTCACTGTCCAGGTACATGGATAACAGCATAGGTCCTCTCTCAAATGTATGCAAGGACCAGTCACTCCTTATATATTCCTACAAATGTGAAAATTAGACACTGTAAAAATATAATACATAATCCATAAACAAATCTATGGTTTATTCAAGGGAAAAAAATATATACCAGTAAATACTACTGAGTTCTGAGGGAGGGACATGCAAAACTATTTTGGCTGAAATAATATTCAGTTAGACAGACGGCAATTACACACCGCAGCCAGAAGCATCCAAGAATCATGTAATTCTGGCCGAAACATAAGAAAAATTTCCTGCTTCAAAACATAAAATCTGTATCATTAAATAAATGTCCTGGAAAAAAAGCTCCTTATATTACAAATCTGCAAGTTCAAAGGGAGAAGCCCATTTAGCCTCAGCCTGGTTTATCAGACCTATAAATTCAACCCTCCTCCTGGCAAAAATAATCTATTTATGCCCCCCCCCCCCCCCCCAGGTAATGGGATGTACAGCTCGTCATCGTTCTTAGTTCCGTCCTGCCTAGCCCTCATACAATCCCCTTCCTGTACCTTCCCTTTCCTCCAATAGTCCACAGTTTTATTCCTGCCTTGCAAACAGGCTGAGCCACCGACCAACAGCCCACGAGGCACCGACCAGGCCAAGCCCACACTGGGCACATGTGGACTGGGGCAGTGGCCCTGCCTCTGCTGCCTGTCCTCCACTGCGAGCCTCCACACCACAGGATTGGGTTTCGTTATGCAAATTTATAAGTGCAAAAGCGAGTCCAATGCTAGCCTCCTCTTCCTCTTTTCGAAAGGGCACTGACCCCCTCTTCCTCAGGCGTTCCCCCCCTGTGTCCCTCTTCCTTGGAATTTCCAGTATTACAGTTTGGCTCGCTGAAAGAACGCCTGTCAGAAGAGAGAGGGGTCAGAAAACGTTACCACTACTGGCATCTTGCCAGGCTGGTGGCATGGGGGGGGGGCGGGGGGGGGGCTAAGCTGGGGATCTGCGCCAATCATACCTTTATGTAATTCTTGAAGACCTTTGAATCTGGCTGCTGAAGCACCTGGCAGAGCTCCTGAAATGGACGGATCATTTAGACACAGGGAGCATTACCTGGGATTGTTTCCTGTTCGGACGGAGCCATACCTGAATGATGTCTGGGGTCACCTGCAGAGAGGGCAGGTACTCCTGCTGTAGGTACTGAATGAACTCTGGTCCCTGCAAACACATTGGCATTAAGTTCCAGTCAATGGAGACCAACACTTCAATACTCCCACAAACTCCATGTTAAATTAAGTGTCCATCTTTTAGGGGTTGGGGAAATCAATTCTGTTACAAAATTTGTAGAAATTATGTCCATTTTTAAATATGAATTTAAATGCAGGTTGCTACAATTATGCTGTTCACATTTGTTACTGGCCCAGTTTAGTTAACGTTATCATGAATGTTAGGGTTATCAAGCAGAGACTATTCCAGCACTGTTTCAGTTTAAGTCCAAATTTTGGGCCAACTGTGGATCCTATATGGTAAACAGACACCTAGACCTGAGTATCACAATCTAACAGCAAACACTCAATGTGACCCTCACCCTTTTCAGATGAATCATCTTCAGCGTCAGGGCACACTCAGACAACGTCTGAAACGCAAAGTCATGTGTCAGGGATAATTATAAGATGCAAAATTATGGTAAAGACTTGCGCCCAAAGTTTATATCTGAGAAACTGATGACGTACCAACATGGTTTGGGCATCTGACAGGTCAAAGGTCGGCTTGAGAGGAGCCAGGAAGCAGGCTGGCACAATGTGTTTATAGATGAAGTCTGGAAACCCCACTAATCCATCTTTTCCCCCTGTAAAGAGAAGGAATAAGGAGCATATCCACCAACCTCACTGTGTAACCCTGTATACATTGGCTAGAAGGATTTGGCCTCATCCATTGAGTTTAAATTGCTGTTTCTGCCATAATCATATACAGAAACAAACATATACAATACTGTTATCATAGGTATTTGCCATTAATGTTTATGGATTACTAAAACGTCAAGAAATACCTACTATTGTATAAATATAGTTTAAAACCTATTTAGAAATATGCAATATATGCCAGCTGAGTAAGGTGATGTTTCTTACCCCAAAGCTCTACCAGTTTGGAGAGGATGATGAAGCAGGTTTTCTGTGCTATGGGGTCAGGGATGTCGACAGCCCCCTGGATTATGGTGAAGAGGACCCTCTCGATGTTTTCCAGCTCTGGACAGACATACAATCCAGAGAACATCAACTGTATTAACAGGCCCAGGTCAGAGGTTATGGGCAGGAGCCAAGCGATGAAGGACCCCGGGGGCGTAGAGCAGTGTTTCCTAAGCCGGTCCCGGATTGGGAAACACTGGTTTAGAGGCTTCTAGGTCAAGCCACAGGACTTCTTACTGGTGCACCTTTAGGTGAGTTCTGCAAGCCTTTATTAAAAAAGGCCATCTTACAAACTCTATCCATTTATACCGTAATCCCTTCACATTCGCGATTTCAGTTATCTGTGATTCAGCCAGGAAGTGTTAAAACAGGAGTAATTTTGGAGCTTGCCGAAAGATCGCAGGAATCCATGCATGACGCGCAAGCCAAAAGCAATACTAAAAATGATTTAGATCACATAAAAGTATATAATGCATAAATATTCGCAATATTTCTTAGTGTATATCTTTTATATTAAAAGTCTCTATATCTTTCTCTCAGCATCCAGCCTCACTCATGTAACTCTTTGTGACTTTGGAATCTCGCATTTCTCACAATAATTGTTAAACTTTTCAGTGCCATTAATTTTGCATTTTAATGAGTCCAAAGCACAGTGCTCTCAGTGCGCACAGTAGTAATTTTGCACATATAAGGGCATAATTTAGATGATTTGTATATTACATAAAAAGGTCTTGATGGGAAATGATGGTAATTTGACATGCAAAGGGCACTGGAATTGCAGTTAATATCTCGTTTGTGCTGTGTGCTGGGACAAACAAACAGTTTCATGTTATGAGATAAATTTTACTGCACCTGGTGTGTAGGTAAATGACTTGACCTTGAATGGCTCTCTAGCTCTGCTGGCTGAGAGGGGGAGACTGAATATGGATTTAGCTCCTGTTTCATTCTGCTCATAGACATCACTAAGCATTTGTTTTGCTGTGTTCATATACATATCATACTTAACTAGTTTCACTATGTTTACACGTAAAACATGTGTATGTGTACTGTAATTGTAGCAATAGAAGTTACAGTATAATTATCAATACTTATGTAAAAGGAAATAATTATTCCAATTTATCATGATAAACAATCATCCCTTTGAAATGTTTACTCCCATTATCAGGTTAATTGAAAACTGAATACTGTATGATTGGAGATATATGAGCAGCTGAGGCCCTTGCAGGACATTTTAGGACAGAAGTGAAAGGTCCCTGTTCCAAGGGAGCAAGTCAGAAAAAAGTCATGCAGATGAAGGACAAAGACGAGCGAATGAGAAACATCTGGCGAGTTCATGTAGGGACATCACCCACAGAACAGGCATAAAATGGATGTTGATTTGTGAGTGGGGGCTCTTCTCCTTTGCATGTGGGGAACCCCTGTTCCAAATGGGAACCTTCTATTCTAATCATCTGCATTTTATGTCCATTCAGAATTTCTGACTTCCACACTGTTTAGAGACTGATAATAAATAGACTTTGCATTATTGTTCAGACTGTTGCAGGTAGGGAAACCCAAGTATTGTTCGTGAATTTTCCACCGCTAACCCTTGCGAATGTGAAGGGGTTACTGTACAGTTGGGTAAAGTGATCGCTAACCTGCTAAAACACGATATATAAATTTTTCTATGAGCTGCTCTTTATACTGGCTGTGGCTAGATGACTAAGCACTCTCTCACGCTTGCTGCTCACAGCCAATAAGAGCCCTCAAAGCTGGACCGTTTGATTTGCTCACCCTGGTTGCCCATGACCTCGTTCATGCCGCTGCTGACCACAGTCTGAATGAAGGTGAAGTAGCTCCTCCTCAGCATCTGCTTTTCCAGAGCTGCCGTCTGGTCATTATCCTCAGCCGGCCGGGCCAGCACCTCGAAGATGGCCTGCACCAGCGGCATGAAGGCCTGCTGGAGGAACGGTGACACCTGGGCCTGTGGGGAAGGAGCAGGGGCCGTTGCTGATGCAGCTGAGGAGGGCAGCCATAAAGTCACCCGCTCCTCCTCAGTAATGCTGCCATTTGCAGTGCTCCTGTAAGGCCTTGAACATCCTGAGCTCATGCCCACATGGATGTGGCTCAGTCATAATTTACACTGCACCAGACCCAGACCTTCATTAGGGAAGCAACAAGAACCTAGACAGCAGCTTCAGTATATGTGTGGTTTTGTAAACTTAGTGGGGGTTTTCTTGAAAATGCCAGTAACCTAAAATAAATCCATTTTCACCTGTTTCTAAACACTTAAAACCTGTCCACTTTAAACCGTAACTGGCCATATAGACCTTTGATGACCACATGGTGGTGACACTTCGCAGGATTCACCTTGAACTTGGCAGTGATCTGGTTGATTAGGGGGATGAACTCTTGCAGGTCCTTGGCCTCGCAGTCCTTGAGCATATGCTCTGAGGCAGAGGGGATGAAGGGCAGCACCTCTTCCTCTAGGCATATAATCATGCGGTGCAAAAAGGTGCGCACGCCACTCCGCAGCGCCTCCTTCTGGACGGGGCAGCTCAGCGCAGGCAGGAAGGTCTGCAGGCAGTCACGGTAGACCTCAGAGCAGCCGCATTGCTTCACCGTCTGCTTGTTGCTGAAGGCCTTGCTGGTGCGGCTGTGTGGGCAGACAGGAAATCGGAGGTCAGGCATCGTCTCACCGCAGCATGGCGCCATGTCCCTGCCAGCAGCATGCAAACCTCAACTCCACTACAGACAATGTCCTCAGCAGCATACCAAGGCTTCTAAAGACTCACGGTGAGCATGCAAGCCCCATGACAGGCCATCAAGACCTCCAGCCAAACCAGAGCAGCACAAACTACCAACTCAGTTTGCCGGTCTCCATTGTCACCACAGGTAAAACAACCAACCAAGCAGCCTCGACAAACACCATATATCACCCAAAACAAAGGGTTCAGCTAAGCAATCCTTTGGACATGAGGTGCCGCCGTGGCCGGTACTACCTGGCGAAGCCCACGGCATGGTTCAGGCAGTCGGCCAGGCCGGCCTGTCGCTCCTCGTCCTGCTCCAGCAGCAGCTTCCCCAGCAGCAGCTTGAAGGCACCCAGAAGAGGCTCCAGAAGGTTCTTCATGAGAACCTGTTTCCTCTCCACGGGGTACTCGCTGTTCACAATGAGCACGCCGGCCGTCTCGTAAATGAAGAGCTGGTCATCGCTGGTAAGCAGGGCTGGATAGCCATTCTCCTGAGGTGAGGGCAGAAGGGCTTAGACAGTTACAAACCTACGTAGACGGACACACCGACAGTGAAGCACTTCTCTGCAAACAACCGAACAAAGTTACTAGAATGTCATATTCAGTGAAAGCACATCACAGAAACTATATACATGGTCTTTCATACAATTTAGCCACTGAGAATACTGCGGATTGCAAGGACTTGATGACCTTCTCAGCCATATTGCTGTGAAGGTCAGCTCTTATTGTTTTGACTTACGGGGGGCGAAAGTTCCAGCAGGTCCTGTATCCGACTGAGGATGTCTTCGATGAAAGCACTCATGTGCTTACTACATGGAGGAGCCAGAAGAAGAGGAAATCATTCAGAGTACCATTTGCAGAAGAGGAGGCTTGCTTTATCAATGTGATCTCTCGTATTATTAACATCACAAGGCTGCACTTACTGCAAGGTCTTGACGTATCTCGAGAAGAGGTAGGCCACCCTGCTCCTCACTTTTGGGCTGCTGTGCCTTAGGCCACGATGGTCCAAGAATGCCATCTAGAGGAGGAGGAAAAAAATAGCTTCATGCTACTTTCACCACGTCAATGTGCTTTAAAATATACGGAGCCCTTAAATACCATCACACAGTATTCAGCAACATTACGAGAGGGTAGAGCTACGAGCTACACACTCCAGAGTGGCCGGTTAGGACAACACCCACCAGGACATTTGGAATGTGTTGAGGCTCCACGATGAAGAACTTGTCATAGCGGACAACAGTCTCAAAGAACTCCAGAGTTACAGAAGTGTGCTGGTACTCACTGACTCCGCAAGTGACCAGCTGAGTAAGACAGAGTAGGGACATGTCAAAGTTAACACCCAGCCTTACCATTACAGCCAAAGCACTCATCAAGCATACCACTAAAATTCTACTACAGCATTAAAAACCACTGAAAGTTGGTCCTGTCATTCCTACACCTCCCACTCCATTTTCAAATAGTGAAAAAGCTTCTATAAAATTACCAATATCTCAAGTTTAGCGTTCAAAAGCATGGCTTGCATAGAGACACAGTTCTGCATGAACTTTAGGCCAAGTTACAGCCCATGGTCATCTATCCAGATGACTCTCCAAGGGGACGGCAAAAGATGTAGTTCTGCAAGCAGGGGGCTCTAAGCATTGTGCAGAATGTGTCCCCCGATGAAAACACCCACCGTCCGCATCATGTCCTGAAGGGCGCTGGCTTTGGTGCTGTCCCCAGAGAAGTGCGCCCCCTGCGAGGCCGGCAGAGCCTCCCCCAGCATGTACAGCAAACGGATGGCTACCTCCACCTCCATGAAAGGCGCAGTCTGCCAGCTTCTGGATGGATGTGTGCAACACAGGGGACACGCACACACAAACACACAGGACACACACAGAGGAGAGTAAACAGCATGTCCCTGCATGACCAGGTGGGAACGAAACACGAACGGCTCATGGACAATGTGAAATTCCTTGTCACTGCGAGCTCCAGGTTCAGCATTCATCATTAATAGCAATTATCTCAATATGCGTTTAAGGCTTATGAATGGACCGAAACAGACAATGAACATCTCGTCACGCAACTGGCAGTTGTGCGAAAGCCAGGGAAGGTTAGAGAGGAGATTAATGGCCTACTGCATGGTGGTGTTGAAGACCCGGCGGACGGCCTCCAGCAGCAGCTCCGGGGACACCTGTGCCAGACGGTCCAGCAGCAGCTTCAGCTGCTTCCTGTACTCCACAAACATGGCCTCGTCCTCCCCCTGCAGAGTATACGGCGTCACAGAAAGTTCCGGAAGGAGGGAACTCATCCAAGCACGCAACAACCAAGGTTGGTCTGAGTCTATGCTTACTTACAGCCTGAGAGCATTAAAATTACGATAGATAACAAAGGAGTAATTACAGGAGAGAACCAAGCCTGCTAGCTTACTCAGAAGCAGACATGAGTTACTAACAGCCTGTTGGTTATTGCCATCTTTGGCATTTTCCTACACGGGAAACAAGCGAGCATTAGGGGTGCAGGGGGCAGGAGTCTGTCTGAGGCAGCACAGGGCACAAGGCAGGGACACACCCTGGACTGGAGGACAGTCCATCACAGGACACATACAGTCACAATCATGCATGGAGAGAATTTATAGTTGCCGATTCACCTATTTGCATGTTTTTTGGGCTGTAGGACGAACCCAACACCGAGCATGGAGAATATCTAAAAAATGCACCAAGTAAACAAAAACATTACCTCGTTTTCAAAGTTGTATTCATCGTCATACGTGAGCTTCTTCATCACAGCTAGCATGACTGCCTAATGTTGGTGGAAAAGCAAACTAGTTAAGTTACTAAAAGCGAACAGCAAGCCAAAGGTTTACATAAAAAGGTGCTCAGGCACACCACAACGCCTCTGGACCTTACCTCCACGTTGGACTTCTGCTGGTCCGAAAGAACTGGAAGCTGGGGAAGACAAACAGATTAAAACTCCAAGTAACTGCTGACATTCCACCACACAGGGAACAGGAAGATGAGGGATAGTGCACAGTGATTTACTGTCACCTGGCAGACTGTAGATGATCTTTGGCCGGGACGCCTACCTGCTTGAGGATGTGCAGGTAGTCGTAACAGAAGCCCACCACGTTGGTGGAGATGTCGTCGTCCTCGTGGACCAGCAGCTGCAGCATGAGTGCCACCTTAGCCTCCAGGGCATGCAGAGCCTCCTGGGCATTCTTCACGTCTCCTGCCTTAACCAGCTTGGTCCAGCTGGTGATCAGGGCCTGGCCCATGCCGTTCACCAGCTTGGAGAACTTGGCCAGGAAGTCCACGTCCTCTTCCTGCAGACCGGACTGATGTCAACCAATCAAAGGCCCAAACAGCTTCGCCCTCACACATAAGGGTCACACTCAATCATGTCCTGAGAGGAAGGCCTTATCCACACCGAGTATTCAGTCCACATCACTGCCCATGTGCTGTAGGAGTACTGTGTTCAACTTTGACCTTGACATTATTTGGTTTTAATACTAACAAACCTGCCAACACTGCAGCATATTCATCTAAATCAGCCAATACTGAGAACCAATTTTAATATCCTGCATTTCATATCTTATCTGAAATGATGAATGACTTTATGGTGCATTAAAAATAAAAGATTATGAATAGGAAACATGGAAAACAGGTGGATGAATTTATCTAGCCATTTAACAGTCCACTGGATCAAAAAAATGGGGCATAGTTAGGTTGCTTTAGAATATGATAAATTATAATGTATGTCCTGTACGACTGATCAATACCCCCTGCCCCAACCCCAAAGAGTTGTAGGTAGAGCTGGCACCCATGCTGTACATTACAGGATCATCCTGTACTAAAAAATAAATGTCCCGTATTGAATCAATAGGCGATTTGTTCCGAATTCTCACATCTGGACCCAAATACAACTTATTCTGGAAGGCCATAACCTCCCACAAAGCCAAAAAAAATTTCAGGGGTAGTGTCTCTTGCCTTTGTATTGCTGATGGAAATTGGCCCTTAGAGACAAAAAATTGGGGAACCCTGGCCAGCATGATGAAGACCAAGATACCTGTTCCACGTTGAAGAAGCCAGCAGTCTGCAGCACCTGACACAGAGACTCCACCAGCTTGGTCTTGTCGATGGGGTCCATGCCCTTATTGACAATTTCAAACAGGCAGTCGCAGGCCTCCTCTCGCAGAACCTCCACTGACATGTGACTCAGCAGCAGGCTAACAAACCTGAAATGTAGGTCCGCAAGTCAGGCTCTACCACCCATGGGGCTGAGTCTCATGTGCATTTATGATTAATTATTATGCTACTAGAGCATCATTTATCAAAAAAAATTATGCAATGGAATTTGGCAAAAATCAAGTTCTACAAACTTCTCCATGCAAGTCTGCTTCGGAGAAATTTATCATGGAAGATTCCAGGTTAAGCCACACGCTTGCATATTTATGTGATAAACATTGGATGCAAGCCAGTAGTGTTAATCTCCCTTTGAAAGTTCACTGTAAATCTTTTAACAGGTGATCAAGATAGGTCAAAGCCTATTCAACCTAAGGGACAAAACAGGGATTTGAGCACTCCCTCGTGCGAGGCACTCCTTAATGGCGCAGCCTACCTGTCGTTGGCAATAAGACTGAGGTCGATCCAAGACACGTACGCCCCCACCACCTCTAGACACTGGCACGTGAGCTCAGAGTGACTCTGCTGGTAGGTGTGCAGGATCTGGTACCAGGACTCCACCAGGCTGGGGATACACTGCTCCCTCATTCGGTCCTTGATCAGGGTGTTCCTGCGCGTCTCCTGATGGGGGCAGCAGGAGACAGAGGTCAGGGTTTGCAGTGTATGGCTGGGCGATATGACGATATCTGTAAATGGCGATATCAGACAAGTAACCTGCCTTCGAAAGTAGTGATGCTCCGAGTGATCGGCAGCCGGTTAAAATCGACTGAACTTCAGCCTTAATTACTTGATCGGCGGTCTTTGACTGATCTAAAATACCAATTTTGTGGATGAGATAGAATATGTGTGTTTGAAACTTAAAATATGCGCATTAAGTTTCAGTGCCACTATTTAGTCTCCCGTCTGGCAGCGTTACCATTTATCTATTAAAGAGTTGCAATTTGCAACATTCGTGCAAAAGAAGTCGCACACGGAGTATCGTCTGCTGAAGTATTTATTAGATACTTGTGGTCTTCACCCAGAGGAGTATGAGAAATAAGAGAACCAGAGTTTTTGTGCTCCGTGTACGAGTGCGGAGGGTGAGCGGTTGTTCGGTACAATTGCACAAATTTTGGATAAAAAGAATACTTTCTCCAAAAAAATGCAGAGATGTTTATATTTCGTAAGGAAAAACCTACCATTTCTTCTAAAAACACAGGCCTGTCATCAAGAGCCAAATTCTGACTCGTTTACTTTTTGCGGTAGTAACTGGCCACTGTATTTTTGTTAAATATTGAAAACATTTATTTTAAATGATTTGAGATTCATTCTTAAAGCAAACCTCTTTATTTGATCCTTTTTTCCACCAAGAGTGGCAGGTTTGCAGGTATTTAAGAGCTTCATATATTCGTGAAGGGCGGCACGTTGGCACATGGGGCACATGGGTAGCACTGTTGCCTTACCATTACAACCACACACCTCTGGCACCGCAATCTGAGTCTCTGCCCTGGCACCATGTGTCATTGTGGAGGTTCCCTCTGGGTTCTCCGGTTAACTCCGACAGTCCAAAAACTAAGATGAACTGGAGTTACCAAACTGTCTGTAGGTGTTGAATGGTGTGTTTGCCATGTGATGGGTTGGTGCCCTGGGTTATTCCCTGCCTTGTGCCCCTAGCATCCGGGATTCCCCGCAACCCTGAATAGGACAAGTGGGTACAGGAAATGAATGGATAAATGGATGGAGGGACAGACATGTTCCTGAAAGGCACACCCATTCTGACAAACTGATTTTGATTCTGGGTTCAGGGTCTCCCCCAAAACAAGGGGGAGAGAGAGAGCGGGAGAGAGAGAGAGCAGCTTTTAAGATTGTCCTTGCCTCGGAAGAGTGCTGGATGTCGCGGTCCACCACCTCGGCGTCAATGGCCATCAGCATACGCAAGTACAGGTCCACACCCCGTGGGTTCAGCCCAATGAGGGACAGGATGTCGAAGAAGAACTTGGGCCACTGTGTCAGGTACTCGGTCACGAAGGTCAGGGCGAATACCTGTGCCGCCTTGTTGCGGATGAAGACCTTCTCCGGCTGGGCACTCATCAGCTGCGACCAGGACAGGCAGGAGGGTCAGTAACATAACACTCCTTACAGGTGGCATAGGTGGGCAAAAAGGCAGTCCGCAATCCAGCAGCCACCAAGAGATGGCGCTGCTCATGTCATACCTGCAACTGCAGCCATTTCATGAGCGTCTCACGGATGAGCTGCTGCTGTGTTGCGTTGAGGGTCCCATGCCTGCGGACACACGGCGGCGCTCCATCAGCGACCCGCAAATCGAACCAGGCACCAGCCAGCAGTCTCATTTTAACTACAACTTACCAGCAGGTGGCGCTGCTTAAAAGGCTACAATACTTTGACATTCAGCTCGCCACCTCAGTCAATGGACACAATTCTGTGCGGCAACCTCCCCCCCCCGCCCCCCGTGTCCCCGAGCAACACTCACCTGAACTTCATCTGATGTTCTAGCACTTGGAAGCAAAAGAACTTCACATGGTCGTTGCTGGGAAAGAAACGCGTCAATGGGATCGGTTAAACCCGGCTGAGTGTGACAAGGAACCCTTATTTG